>NW_024081743.1:0-72709 GCF_003009895.1 Hyaena hyaena
GCACAGAGCCCAACGTAGGGCTCAAACCCATGAACCGTGAGATCATGACCTGAGCCAAAGTCGGACACTTAACCGACTGAGCCACCCAGGCGCCCCTCCTCTACTCTCTTAAGCTCACTAACTGAGGTGTGTAAATTGAACTGATAAAACACAGACTAACAGGAGGGGAAAACCAGAATTTCTTTACATGGGCAACCTCCATACACATGGCAGAACTGAGTGATGATAACTCAAAGGACCGATTGGCATTTGGGGCTTAGATACCATCTTAATAGGTGAGTCTGGGAGAGAAGAAAGGCACTTGCTGGAAAACAAATGCCTTTTTGGAAAGATAAATGGGTTTTCAGGAGAACAAACAGCTGTTAGGAAAGTTTGTGATAATGTTAGTCTCTACAGGTCTGAGTGGCCTTTCCGTCTCCTTCAGGGCCACAAAACCCTCCTGGAGAAGAGATTTGGGGTAAATATTATTCACGGTCTACCTTCTGGGAGTAGATGGCCTGAGAAGGAATTTATGACGCCTCATTTCCCAGAAGTTGCTGCTTTTAGTCAGATAAGGGAAGCTCCAAGAAGGCTTCCCCCTCCCCCCCCGTTATCTGTTGAATCGCAAATACCTTCAGCTTAAACTAATCTTTATAGCAACTCTAGGGTTCCAAGTGGGTACCCATAACATAGTGACATAACAAGGAATTGAAATTACCCTGGGAACCATTGACCCCTGGGCTCTTCATAGACTTTCTGTGAGCTCTGCTTTGAGCTGTGTGAGGCATTATTAGTTCCCAAATCTTAAGATGAGGAGATTGAGATTCAAAGTGGTGAAAGGAAGAGATCAAGGTCCCCAGCTAATGAGGCACTGGTCCCGGCCAGCAACTCATGCCAGGAGTCCAAACTCCTAACTGTATGTGTCCTGGCAACCATATACTCTGTCTGCCCCCACCCCTAACCTGTCCTGCCTCCAAAGAGGTAAGAGAAGGCTTTTAGAAGGAGTTAGGGAAGGAGTGCCTGGATGGCTCAGTCGGTTGAGCATCCAGCTTCGGCTCAGGTCATGATATCACGGTTCATGGGTTCGAGTCACATGTCAGGCTCTGCGCTGACAGCTCGGAACCTGGAGCCTGTCTTCGGTTTCTTTGTCTGCCTCTCTCTCTGATCCTCCCCTGCTCAGGCTGTCACTGTCTCTCCTCTCTCTCTCTCTCAGAAATAAATCAAGGATTTACAAAATTTTTTTAAAGAAATATTTTTAAAAAAAAATGAGGGGTTAGGGAGGGCCCCTCCTGACCTCCCCTTAGTCCAGGTCCTACCCAACATCTGTGAAAGAAACACCCATGCAATCCCACCTCTTCTCACTGCCCTGGCCCATTTCTTTCCTCCCAAGTATCTGCCTTTGGGTGCATGTGCCTCAGTCTCCCACTCACTCATAAGCTCCCTGAGTGCAAGGACCTTGGCTCTGGATATTGGTGACCCACCCCACCTAAGGCTTACCCAGAAGCATTTGGAAGGTGCTCTCCGAAGGGGGGCCTACTCACTGACTGCCTGAGTCAGGGGCCTTCTGGAGAGTGGCTGTGCTGGAAATACAGTTGAGTCTTTGGGAGGAGAGTTCTGGGACCCCCGGAAGGAGCAGCCATCAGACACTGCAGAGTGAAACTGGTCTCTCTTGTCCTCAGAAGAAGTAAGGGAGTGCCCAGGGAGTAGCCAGGCATGCTGAAGACAGGGGTATTTGGCCTCACCTCTCCCTTTTATAGACCATTCATCCTCTGAAGGCATCAGGAAGCCCTCCTCTGTGCAGCAAAGACACTCCAGAGAATTGGCTGGGTTGTCTTGTGGCTGAAGGAGCCCTCTCATCTTGGAGCAATGAAATGTGCTCTGACTGGAGAGCCTTGACGGCAGGTCTGGGTCTCTGCTCTTTCATCATGCTGCTCGGTGACCCTGCACAGGCAATTTCCTCCCTGTGGGTCCCAGTTTCCTTATCTATACAATGAAAGCGTTGGACCAGATGATTCCTAGGGGCCCACTAACTTCCACATTTCTATGACCTCCAGGAAAGTGAGACCCATAACATTCCTTCGTAAATGGTTACTGTTCTTAACTATCTTTACAGTCAGGAGGGTCTTCCTGCATGTTTCCTACTGTCTTGAGCCTTGTTTCCCCCGGCCAAGACCCATGCCTGGATAAGCATGTTCATTGTCCCAGGAGTACCTGGGTGGGTAACCGGCATTTTTATAGAATAGAATGCACAATGGAAGTCACAATGGTGGGAGAGTGGGGCTGGAGCCCTGCAGTCCCTCCTCCCAGTCACAGTAGTATTCCGAAGGCAGCAGTGTTCAGACATCATGGAGATGAACAGTTGTGACACTGATCAGCTCCTTGCCCTCCGTGTAGCCCAACTTCCCCATTTTCCAGACAAGGAAACAGGGACTTGCCCAAGGTCACAAAACTAAACTAAAACCAGTTTATGAAACCCACCATCAGGGAGCTCCCAGGTTCTCCTGGGGGAACGCACACACATACACCCATGCCACGGGAGAAGAGGTCACAAACATGTCTGGCTACCAAGCACCTGAGCTGGGGCTCTACCTTGACCCCCCCACCAGGAGCCACTGAGTCTCCCAGCTACTTTATTTATTCAACAAGTAGTGACGAAGTTACTGGGAACCAAACTGTGAACAAGCGGGATGTGGTCCCTGCCCTCTCAGAGTCTGCAACCTAGCTAGGCAGGCAAGTGCTCAAGAGAAGATTCCACCCCAGGGAATTAACCCCAGGCTAAAGGAAGCCAGGGGCTGTGGGAACCCAATGGAGCCCATCTCAGGGTCTCAGGAGTAGTCCTGTGCTACAGGCACTGTCCTGGCTGTGCCCATTTCTCAGTTCTGGTTGGTTAGGAAGGTAGCCATGGAGAGCAATTGGTCTCCCTTCTTCAGGTCAGGCAGGCATAGTCATGGATGCGGATGACCCTCGGGAACTTTTCGTTGTCTCAGCAAGAAGTGGGCAACTTCTGGGGCTTGGAGGAGAGGTGAGGCTCCCCTTCTATAGACAGAGGTTCTTGAAGTAATGACTGGGATCCTCAAAAATCACTGTTGAGTGTTCAGTGGCTCTTCTGAACAGAAATTGCATATGAACTTGGCCCCCCTTTCCTTGTTGGTTGTGGTGATGTGAAGTGTGGGTTGTGGGGACTCATAAAATGTCAGAAGTTAAATGTTCTGAAAAACAAATTTCCCCTACTCATTCGGAGGGCCAAGTTGTTTTCTTCTTCAAACCTGTGTTTGTGATTTAGCTTCTATTGATCTTGACAATTAATATAAAGGGCACCTGAGCAAGGGCACTGAGCAAGGCTGCCCCTTTTCTCCCTCCTTGGTGCTCTTCTCCTATGCGTGTGGCAGGAAGTGGCACAGGAAGCAAAGCGAGGGGGCGGGTGAAGGTAGGGAACGTGTCCTGTGGATTCTATATTTACTGAGCCCAGTGACATGTAGAGACGTTTAAGTGACACTTTCAGGGAACAAAATATAAGGAAATGCCTTGTTTCAGCTGCCTCGTCATTCCTATTGTTTGGTTTCTGAGTCTTTTTGCTTCCAGGCTGTTTTGCAAGTGCTGAGCTATTAAGGAGCCTCATGTTTTCTTGGATCACAGAGGGAAGGGCCCTCTTGTCCCTTGCGCCTTTCCTACTCCAGACTTTCCATCCATGTGTAAGTTCTCCCTTTTCTCCACTGGCCCTGATGTGGGGCCTGTACCCATGGAAAACAGTGGACCTCACTCCTTTTGGGCACAGGGTGCCACTTTTATTTATTTCCTCATAACGAGACCCACCCCTGTCTAACCATTAGTGAGGGAGAAAGTACAAGTGTGCTGCATCAAGCCCCTTCTTTTTCAGAGTTTGGAAGTGATATCCAGAGAACACAGGGCTCTTGCCCTTGTTTCAGAAGACACAAGTCTACTCCTAATGAATTATAAAGGTAAGTTTGGATATTTAGAGAAGAGACCATAGAATACTAATCTTCCATTATTATTCACTCAACATGTTTTTATTGATTGCTTGGCATGTGGCAGACACCATTCCAGGTACAGAATACAGCAATGAAAAGAAAATAGATGGAATTTTCTTCCCACAAAGATCTTACATTCTAATAGAAGAATACAAATACTAAATAAATCAATAAGAATATATATAATATGTTGCAAGAAACATATTGTGGGTATCTATCTATCTATATATTTGGCCATTAATTCCTGCCTCTTTGAGAAAATGACATTTGAGAAAGAACGGGAGGAAATTCAGGGAACAGGCCATATGATTATCTTGGAGAAGATGGTCAGGTAGGAAGAACAACAGTTATATTTTCCTGAGACATGTTTGAAGAAGAACAAGAAGACTAATGTTCCTGCAACAAATGTGAGGTACTTAGAATTTTAAGAGATGATGGCAGAGAATTGGTGAGTCTGATTATATATTGCAATGTAAGCCATGGTAAGGAAGTTGGCTTTTTTTTAGTGAGGTGGAAAGCCACTGCAATTCTGGGAGAGGAGGAAAATTACATCATCTAGTCATTAACTGTATTTCTCTGGTGACTGTGCCCAGAATGGACTGTTTGTAGGCAAGGACAGAAGCAATGAGATAGCTTAGAATGTTATTGCAATGAGACCTCTTATTCATGTTACTGTGCGACTACAGATAAACTTGGCAACTTCCATCTCTGGATAATTCAGTCCTCTACATTTGTGTTGGCATCTAGGGAAGTACTGAAACTTGCATTAGGCTCCTATCCCTGTGCTCTTTCTGTTTCCCTACATAAACTTTCATTGTCATCCCAATAAGGAGAGAATAAATGATGGAAAAGGGAATCACCGAAGGATTGGTTCTCAAGGTTGTAGGAATAAAACTAAAAAGAAAATGGAGGTAAATTGTAGAGAAAAGACTATAAAAATACTGGTAAGTTTTATTACTCTTTGCTGAGAGATATTGGACTTGCTGATCAGTAACCTTTTCTAGAGACCTATTATAGATAAATGATAGTGTTAAAATATGTTAATAATGCTTCTTTAGATATTTGAAAGCCTTGGTCAGGAACCCAAAGGATTCCCCGGCACCTGACTTTTTTGTGTTTTAAAGTTGGAAATTGGGAAGATTCAAGAGTAAAAGTCACACAAAGATTTTAGCCTAATGTTGAGGATTAATCTTTCCTTATGGAAAGAAAGCAAAATTCCTCAATTCTTAGTGACAAAAGCTCTTTCCATGACCTAACTTTTAGTCAGGTTCCTCTGAAACTTCAACCTTTGAACTTACATGTTCATCTTTGCATTGCCCAATTTTAGCAAAAACCCTCCTAAATTGGTTTTAAAAGAATCTCCATATTCAATATATAATTATTCTTCATATATGATTAAATTCTTTATATTCCACCCTTAGTATCTGACCACATTAGCCTTTCACCAGCAGGAATCCTGTCAAATCACAATCTTCTTTTACTTCTGATGCTTCCTTATAGTAATTTTCTACACACTGACTCCCACTACCAATGCAATAGGCACTTGAATAAAATCTTCCTTACCATCTTTTAACAAGTGTTGGAATAATTTTTCTTTGACATTAATGTTAAAGACAAAGGCATTTGACAATTAAAGAGATTAGTTAATTAGGCTATTGTAATAGGGAAGTGTTCATTTCTGTGGAAGAATGTCTCAAAGAAAAGGACAGGGGCCTGGGTTTTATAGAGGCAGATAAACTAGGGAGCTATGAGGAAAGGTGGACAGCAAATTTTGTCTAAGTTATGAGGAAGAATGGAGGGGAATACACAAGGGCAGCATGGTCCTTTGTGGTTAGCCATTTCTCAGATCACAAAAGGATAGGGGGATTATTCAACCATCTCTGATCTCCAAGAGCACAAGGTTCAGATACAGCTAAACATTGTCACTAGTTTTCTTTTATCACCTTGATTTAGGAAAAAAAATTTCAGACTGTATTATTGTCTAAAGCTTTTAAGATAATACTATGCAGTAAACACATGGTAGCATATGCATTAACATGTTTCATTAATACATTTCTGGAAGAATAAATAAGAAATTGTTGTCAGTTCCTTTACCTTTGAGGAGAAAACCTGGGGAGCAAGATGGTGAAGGAAAACATTTCTTTTTATCTTTCTATTTTGTTTGAATTTTTCTCACCATATGCATATATTTATTTTATTATTAAAAGTACTATCTTTGGGTGGCGATGAAGATGGCAGACATTCACAGTTAAGATGCACAACAAAAACAGCTAATAATCTATCAAAATAAGAAGAGGAGCCTGCTTGGAGAAACTTGCAAGTAGAGGCTCTCACAATACTACAAAGCCAGTGGTCTGGGATTCAAGATGCCATTGACAAGAAATGCTCCTTTCCTTGTAATGTCTCCATCCAAGGGTACATTCTGTATGGTGTGGTGACAAGAGTGAAGATGCAGAGAACCATTGTCATCTGCCAAGATTACCTCCACATCCAAAAATATAAGTGTTTCGAGAAATGCCACAAGACCATGTCTGTGCACCTGTCCCCCTGCTTCAGGAATGTCAATATTGGCAACATTGTCACAGTGGTTCAGTGACAGCCCTTCAGAGAAACTGTGAGCTTCAACATGCTCAAGGTCACTAAGGCTTCTGGCACCAAAAAGCAGTTCCAGAAGTTCTGAGACTAGACCTCTTCCCACACCTCAAAACAAAACAAAGTTATTTTCCCAGTCAAAAAAAGAAAAAATACTGTCATTGAAAATTTATGTGGGCATTGGGTTATGGGTCTTCTGTTTCTTCTTAATATTTTTCTGCATTTCAAAACCTAACAAATAATTTTTAAAGAGTAATATAGGCAAATTTTTCTGAAAGTTTGGCCTGTTAAAAGCAGCCCCATGAGAGAAAGAGATTGCCAGGTGGAAGTATTTGGATTGCATTGGGGGTTGGTCCCTGGATATTTTTGCTCTTCTTGCCTAGGTAAGGGACAAAAAGTTATTAAGGTATCAAGTTTCTCAGTTTCTTCTCTCTCCCTAAAGGAAGTAAAGAGATTGAATCTTTCCACTTTAGCAGCCCCAACCAGGAGACCAATTCCCTACCAGGTAAGTTCTTAGACCTTCTGCAATGTAGAAATAGAAAAATAAACTGAGGAAAACAATATCTCAAAGGCCAGCAAAAAAGATAAAGTATGTAAAAAGAGAGAAGCTAAACTAACCTACATAATAAAGAATAAGAAAATATTGGGGAGAAAAATGGGAGAAAACAACAAGAGTATTTGAAGGTATTTTTGCAGATGAAAGGCTCCAGACATGTTAGGGTGGGGTATGTAATAAAATTGAAAAGAAGAGAGAGGATATAAAAAGGATTGAAGGTGGGGTACCTGGGTGGTTCAGCCGGTTAAGTGTCCGACTCTTGATCTCGGCTCAGGTCATGATCCTAGGGTTGGTGAGTCTGAGCCCCGCCTTGGGCTCTGCACTGACAGCATGGGGCCTGCTTGCCCCTACCCCACTCATTCTCTCTCTCTCTCTCTCTTCAAAATAAATAAATAAACTTAAAAATTTTTAAATATTGCTGGTATGTATAAATTCGATTCTATTTCATGTTCTGAAAGGAACATAAGATAAACATGTCAAATATTTTTAAATTATTTAAGATTTTTTGAATGTGCTTCCTTGAATACTACTCCTTGCAACAATTGTACCTAATGAAAGCAGTGTTTATAATGATTATCTTTGGGGGAATTTTCCATGATAATGGAACTATGGAGTCATATTCAACTCTACCTAAATCTTAACATGCCTTAAATTTGAGCAAAAAAAGTCCATTTCTATCATTCAGATTGTTACAAAAAAATCACACAAAGAAATTAAGATGAACTCAGCATGAGCTGCAATGGTATTTGAAATATTCTCTTAAAAAGAGAGGGATATGATGAGAGCTGAATTCTTTCCCTTAGAGTCCCTGGGTGCAGTGACCTTCAAGAGGTACTATTTCAAATGGAATATTAGAACTGTGCTTGCTGAGCAGTTTCTAAATAAAATTTCCTGTGATAAATCCCAAGGGAAGGTGACCCACATACGGCTGTATGTATACATGTGTTGTCTAACACAATGTTGTTTACCTTTTGTTTTTTAAAAATGTAAAACTTGTTTTTGCAAATGAAAATGTTCATATAATGTAAATGTAAGACTTGCAAAAGTTTTCTGTAGAAAAGTTGCAATAAGAGGTTGGAGGCAAGATTGCGGAGAAGTAAGGAGCTCCGTACATTTCGCCTGCACCCATCTCTCAAACAGAGAAGGCCTGAAGTCATAGGACACTGAGCCACAGGAGTTTGGGAAGAGAAAGAGACGGAATACACTGGGAAGGAAACCTCATAAGTACGTGAGTGTGAATTGGAGAAGATAAAAGCGGGACTGGACCCAGAGATACAGGAGGGAGGGAGGGAACCCGGCTTGCGTGCAGCTGCGGTGAGGATAACCCGGGAAGTGGTGGCGAGCTGCAGTGAGTCCAGGGGAAAGGAAAGAAAAGCTGAGATTGCTCATAGAACCGTCCCTGGAGAAGAGGAAAGAAAAAAACCTCAACATGGAAAGACAGTGTTTTTTAGCTCTGGCTGGGGTGCTGACTTTAAACTAGGTGCCCTGGTCCCAGAAGGTGCCAGGAAAAACTGAACTGCCATGAGCCCGGCACCATCCATGGCGGCAGCGGCCCGGTGAAGCGGCAGCAACGCCTGCGGAGGCGGTCCTGGCATCGGGTGAAGCGATAGTGGCGCGCGTCCAACAGCGGCCCCCTGAATCAGCAGCAGCGGCAACCAGGTGAAGCGGTACCAGCACCCGGTGAAGCGGCAGCTGCAGCGACGACCTGGTGAAGCGATGCCGGCGCCCGGAAAAGCAGCAGCGTAGGCGCGCTGCAGCGACACGGACTCTACGGACTTGAAGTTGCTAGGCTCCACGAATGCACTTGGGTTGTATCCCTGCTTGACCCCGATGGATCTGAGGCTGCGACACTTCCCCCACCCCCACTCAACCCCCAGGTAACAGGGAAGAAGCGACCTGCGGGACTGTTCAGGGCAGTATAACAAAGCCCGAGGACTGCGACCTGGAAACAGGCGGGTTGTGGGGGCATAGAACTCAGCCCACCTTGGCTACATCCTCAGCACAGGGAGATCTGACCGACGAAGTGATTTGCAACGCTTGGTTGAGAAGGGACTGGGGCGACGCCATTCTTCTCCCCACAACCACCAAGGAGGGGCTTCAGGGAGGCCAGTTGACACAGTGCAGACAAGACCAAACCACGCCCATCCCCTCCAGATAGCTGATTTGTTGTTGTAGCTGTTTTTACCTGAGTGTGGGTTTACGTGTTTATTGGTTTTGTCTGTGTGTTTGTGTACCTGTGTTCCCTCTGTGGTTGTCCGTTTTCTTTTTCCAGGGCTGCCTCAAGAAACAAGCCAAACTACACATGGTGGAGAGTCCCAAATACCACTACCAGGAGGGAAACAAAAGAACCAAACGCTCCACAGGAGAAACCAAGAGACACCATCCAAAGAACACTTCCTGAACAGACAGGCCCTGAACAGTCAAAAGAGCCTTCTCTAATACAGCAGAACTCGCAGTGGCCGTGTGTACAAGAAGCTTTTAAAGAAACAAGAGATAGAGAGCTAAAAAAAATGATGAAACAGAATTACTCTCCACCGAAGAAACTCCACGAAGAAATGACAGCTAATGAACTGCTCAAAACAGATATAAGCAACATAACTGAACAAGACTTTAGAACAGTAATCATAAAATTAATCGTCGGGCTTGAAAAAAGGATGGAGGACATTAGAGAAACTATGGCTACAAACAATATGGAGCTTAAAAATAGTTATGGTGATTTTAAAAATGGGATAAATGAGATACATAATAAACTAGAGGCATCCAATGCACGGATTGAAGAGGCAGAAAGGAGAATAAGTGAGTTAGAAGACACCATTATAGAAAAATAAGAAACTGAGAAAAAGAGAGATAAACTGATCCAGGAACATGAAAGAAGAGTTCGAGAGCTCAGCTATACAATCAAACGGAACAAGATCCGTATCATAGGAATCCCAGAAGAGGAAGAGAGAGGGAAATGTGCTGAAGGAGTCCTGGAACAAATTATAGCAGACAACTTCCCCAACCTGGAGAGGGAAGTAGACGTTGAAATTCAAGAGGCACAGAGAACTCCCCTAAGACGTAACTTGAATCGATCATCTGCACAACATATCATAGTGAAACTGGCAAAATGTAAGGAGAAAGAGAGAATTTTGAAAGGAGCGAGGGAGAAAAGGGCCCTAACATACAAAGAGAAACCTATCAGAGTGGTGACAGACCTATCTACTGAAACTTGGCAGGCCAGAAAGGAATGGCAGGAGATCTTCCATGTGATGAATGGAAAAAATATGCAGCCAAGAATCGTCTATTCAGCAAGCCTGTCATTCAGAATAGAAGGAGACATAAAAGCCTTTCCAATTAGGGGCACCTGGGTGGCTTAGTTGGTTAAGCGTCCGACTTTCGCTTAGGTCATGATCTCGCGGTTCGTGGGTTCGAGCCCCGCGTCGGGCTCTGTGCTGACTGCCAGCTCAGAGCCTGGAGCCTGTTTCAGTCTGTGACTCCCTCTCTCTCTGACCCTCCCCTGTTCACGCTGTCTCTCTCTCTCTCTCTCCTAGAAATAAATAAAACATTAAAAAAAAAAGCCTTTCCAATTAACAAACATTGAAAGAATTTGTCACCACTAAACCAGCCCTACACGAAATCCTGAGGGAGACTCTCTGAGGGAAGTGTTGCAAGGAATGGAAGAGACCAGACACACCACTACAAGCATGAATACCACAATGGACACAATGACTCTAAACCCACATATTTCAATAATAACACTGAATGTAAATGGGCTGAATGCTCCAAACAAAAGACATAGGGTAGCAGAATGGGTAAAAAAAACAAAATCCATCTATTTGCTATCTACAAGAAACGCATTTTAGACTGGAAGATACCTTCAGATTAAAAGTAAGGGGATGGAGAAATATCTATCATGCTATGGGAAGTCAAAAGAAAGCTGGAGTAGCTATACTTATCTCAGACAAACTGGACTTTGAATCAAAGTCAATAACAAGGGATGAAGAGGGGCATTATATAATAATTACAGGGTCTATGCATCAGGAAGAACTAACAATTATAAATGTGTACGCACTAAATATGGGAGCACCTAAATATATAAAACAATCACAAACAGAAACAAGCTTATAGATAAGAATGTGCTAATAGTAAGGAACTAATACTCCACTTACAGCAATGGATAGATCAACCAGACAGAAAATCACTAAAGAAACAATGGACTTGAATGACACATTGGACGAGATGGATCTGACAGATATATTCAGAACTCTACATCCTGAGGCCAGGGAATTCACTTTCTTCTCAAGTGCGCATGGCACATTCTCCAAGAGAGATCACATACTGGGACGTAAAGCAGCCCTCAATAAATATAAAAGAATTGAGATCCTACCATGCACACTTTCAGATCATAATGCTTTGAAACTTGAAATCAATCACAGGAAGAAGTCTGGAAAACCTCCAAAAACATGGAGGTGAAAGAACACTCTACTAAAGAACGAATGGGCCAATCAGGCAGTTAGAGAAGAAATTAAAAAATATATGGAAACAAATGAACATGAAAATACAACAATCCAAACTCTATAGGACGCTGCAAAGGCAGTCCTAAGAGGAAAGTACATTGCACTCGAGGCCTATTTCAAGAAATTAGAGAAAGCGCAAGTGCAAAATCTAACAGCTCACCTAAAGGAACTAGAGGCAGAGCCACAAGAGCACCCCAAATCCAGTAGGAGAAGAGAAATAGTAAAAATCAGAGCAGAAATAAACAGCATAGAGACCAAAGAAACAATTGAACAGATCCATGAAACCAAGAGTTGGTGTTTTGAAAAAATAAACAAAATTGACAAACTGCTAACCAGGCTTCTCAAAAAGAAAAGAGAGAGCACCCAAATAGACAAAATAATGAATGAAAATGGACTTATTACAGCCAACCCCTCAGAAATACAAGCAATTATCAGGGAATACTATGAAAAATTATATGCCAACAAATTGGACAACTTAGAAGAAATGGACAAATTCCTAAACACACACTCACTAACAAAATTCACATGGGAAGAGATAGAAAATCTGAACAGACACATAACTATGAAGAAATCAAATCAGTTATCCAAAATCTCCCAACAAATAAGAGCCTTGGACCTGATGGCTTCCCTGGGGAATTCTACCAGACATTTAAAACAGAATTAATACCCATTCTTCTCAATCTATTCCAAAAAGTAGAAATCAAAGGAAAACTTCCAGACTCATTTTATGAAGCCAGCATCACTCTGCTTCCCAAGCCAGACAGAGATCCAGCAAAAAAAGAGAACTACAGGCCAATATCCTTGATGAATACGGATGCAAAAATCCTTAACAAGATCCTTGCAAATCGAATCCAACAGCACATAAAAAGAATGATCCACCAAGATCAAGTGGGTTTCATTCCTGGGTTACAGGGCTGGTTCAACATTCGCAAATCAATGTGATCCATCACATCAACAAAGAAAAGATAAAAACCCTATGATCCTGTCTATTGATGCAGAAAAAGCATTTGTCAATATACAGCTTCCCTTCTTAATAAAGACTCTCGAGAAAGTTGGGATAGAAGGAACTTACTTAAACATCATGGAGGTATGATGCATACTATTATTGCAACCTTTTTTTTTTTTTTTTTACAAATAGTTTATTGTCAAGTTGGTTTCCATATAACACCCACTGCTCATCCTCATAAGTGCCCTCCTCCAACTCTCCATGTCAATATCTTTAATCTTTTCTGTTGGGTGATCAGATTCCTCACAGTCATTCAATCTTTCCCCTGTAGTAAATCAAAATAGCAATAATCTCAAGAGACTAGGATGAGTTAGGTATCAATATTGAGTATGTAAACTTTCGTTTAAGTGAATTATACTCTTTTAAGTGTAGTACTTCTCATTTCAGTTGTGCCTGGGTTCCCTACTCCAGAAATTGTTTTACTGTCTCTAAAGAGTGCATACCCAATCTTTAGTCAAGATGGAAGTAAGGAAGTTGACTGGCTGTGTTCAGTGGGGTGGGGATCCAGGGATCTAACTGGTGAAATTTAGACAATCAACCATCAATTTTTATCATCATCTTCATTCTCATTTTCAGAAGTACCCAGTGTTACCAATTCCTGACCCTTTTGGGGGTTTCTTAGGGTGAATTGGATTATTTTTCAGTTTTTTCCATTGCTTGGGATTCAGCTTTCCCAGGTGTGCAAAGTCAGTTTCATTGTTTCCTTCTCCCAAAATTACGTTACTCTTATTTGTCTTTCTCCCTCTAGTTCTTATTAGACTTATACCTTCATAGTATCCCATTACTGTCATTTTTGTGAGTTGGGGAATATCTGGTCCACCATCTCTAGCTGAAATTTCCAGATTGTATCATTTTTCAATTGTTCTGGGTGACATCTGTCCCCTTCAAGACCTTCTAAAATTGGGAGGTCGTGGCATAATTACAGATAATTTGGTGTTAAGGTGGAAAAGGGATTGTGGATAGGAGAACAAGTGTAGAAATTTCTCTAGTGAACAGCTCAGACTCCACAGGTTGAACAGGGTGTACTGCATTCATTGGGAACAACTGACACCAGCACCTTCAGAGCTATATTTAGTTGCATATCACATACATTCTCCATGAGTTAATTAGTATAAACTATCATGCCTAGCATGGGGCAGTTTCTAATTTGCCCAGCCAGGAGGCTGTTGGAAGAAGAGGTGAGGTACGCCTAACAGGGATTGTGTTTAGAAAACTTTGATATCAGGGGCGACTGGATGGTTCAGTTGGCTAAGCGTTAGACTCTCGATTTTGGCTCAGGTCATCATCTTACAGTTTGTGGGATCCAGCCCTGCGTTGGACTTTGTGCTGACAGCACGGTGCCTTCTTGGGATTCTTTCTCTCCCTCGCTCTCTCTTTCCCTCCCCCTTTCTCTCTTTCTCCCTCAGAAAAAAACTAAATAAACAAACAAAATAGAAAACTTTGATACCAGTTTACTTATCAAACACAAGTAAAACACAGACAGAATATCAAAATTAACCTGATCGCCTGGCTTCAGCAATTATCGAATCATGGCCAATCTTGCTTCGTCTATATCTCCACTCATCCTCCTCCCCTTCTCTTCTCCACTGTAACCTTTGGAATATTTTGAAACAATTACAGACATAGAACGTTACCTGTAAAAATTTTGATATATAGTTATATGTACTTCCAAAAGCAAGGATTCTCCTTTTTAAATACAATATTATCATCAATCACACATTTCAAAATCAACAACAATTTGAGTAATTTAAAAGGTAAGTGTGAGCTAGAAGTAAGGTTTCCTTCATCCATGAATAGAATTAATAGTATCAGATAGCATTACATGATCCTGATCTTCCTGGAACGTTCAAGAAGAATTAGTCATTTAAGGGACCATATTCTTTTCTTTTTAAAAAAAGTTTTTATTTAAATTCCAGTTAGTTAACATACAGTGTAATACTAGCTTCAGGTATAAAATATACTGATTCGACACTTCCATGCAACACTCATTGCTCATCACAAGAAGTGCACTCCATTATCTCCATCACCTATTTATCCCACTCCCCCACCATGTCCTCTCTGGTAACTACCAGTTTGTTCTCTCTATAGTTTAGAATCAGTTTCTTGATTTGCTTCTCTGTGTCTTCTTTTCCGTATGCTCATTTATTTTCTTTCTTAAATTCCACATTAGTGAAATCATATGGTATTTGTCTTACTCTGGCTGACTTATTTGGCTTAGTATAATACTCTCTAGCTCCATCCATGTTGTTGCACATGGCAAGATTTCATTCTTTTAAGATTTCATTCTATGTATCATGGAATAGTATATAATAGTATACCACCTCTTCTTTATTCATTCATCAGTTGATGGATGTTTGGGCTCTTTCCATAGTTTGGTTATTTAATAATGCTATTAACATTGGGGTGCATGTATCCCTTCGAATTAGTATTTTTGTGTTCTTTGGGTAAATACCTAGTAATGCAATTGCTGGATCATAGGATAGTTGTATTTTTAAAAAATGTTTGTTTGTTTGTTTGTTTGTTTATTTATTTTGAAAGAGGAGGGAGTGGCAGAGAGAGAGTGAGAGAGAGAATCCCAAGCAGGCTCCATGTTGAGCATGGAGCCCAATCCAGGGCTCAATCCCACAACCCTGGGATTATGACCTGAGCCAAAATCAAGAGTCAGATGCTCAACCAACTGAGCCACCCAAGAGCCCTTATTTTTTAAGAAGATTTCTGTTTTTTTTTTTTAATTTTGAGAGAGATAGAGAGCGCTCATGTTGGGGAGAAGGGCAAAGGGAGAGACAGAGAATCCCAAGCAGGACTCAATCACATGACTCTGGGATTCTGACCTGAGCAGAAATCAAGAGTCAGATGTTCAACCAACTGAGCCACACATGTGCCCATATTTTTGAGTTTTTAAGAAGCCTCCATTCTGTTTTCCAGAGTGGCTGCACCGGTTTGCATTCCCACCAACAGTACAAGAGTGTTCTGCTTTCTCCACATTGTCTCCAACACTTGTTTTTGTGTTTGTGTGGGTTGTTGATTTTAAGCATTCTGACAGGTGTAAGGTGATATCTCATTTTAGTTTTATTTGTATTTCCCTGATGGTAAGTGATGGTGAGAATATTTTCATGTGTCTGTAGGCCATTTGTATGTTTTTTCAGAAAAATGTCTATTCATGTTTTCTGTCCATTTTTAATTTTTTTAATGTTTATTTATTTTTGAGAGAGACAGAAACAGAGACAGAGGAGGGGAGAAATGAGCAGGGGAGGAACAGAGAGAAAGGGAGACATAGAATCCAAAGCAGGCTCAAACTCACAGAGTCCTGACGTTGGGCTCGAGCTCACGAACCACAAGATCATGATATAAGCCGAAGTCGGAAGTTTAACTGCCTCTATCTGCCCATTTTTTAATTGGATCATTTGTTTTTGTGGGTGTTGAGTTTTCTAAGTTATTTGTATATTTTGGGTACTAACTCTTTTTTAAAGTTTTTTTTTTAATGTTTATTTTGAGAGGGAGAGATAGCATGCACAGAGTAGGGGCAGAGAGAGAGGGAGAAAGAGAATCCTAACCAGGATTAACTGACTGAACCACCCAGGCACTCCTGGATACCAATTCTGTAGGTTGCCTTTTAGTTTTGTTGTTTCCTTCGCTGGGCAGAAGCTTTTTATTTTGATACTGTCCCAATAGTTTATTTTTGCTCTTATTTCCCTTGCCTCAGGAGACATATCTAGTAAGAAGTTGCTATAGCCAGTGTCAAAGAGGTTATTGCCACTGTTCTCTAGGATTTTAATTGTTTCCTATCTCACATTTAGGTGATTTATCCATTTTGAATCCATTTTTGTGTATGGTGAAAGTCCTGTTTCATTGTTCTGCATGTTGCTGTCCAGTTTTCCCAGCACCATTTGTTGATGAGACTGCCTTTTTCCCATTGGATATTCTTTCCTGTTTTGTCAAAGATTAATTGAACATATAACAGTGGGTTCATTTCTGGGTTTTCTTTTTTTTAATGTTTTTTAAAATTTATTTTTGAGAGAGAGGGAGAAAGAGTGTGATCAGGGGAGGGGCAGAGAGAGTGGAAAGGAGAGAATACCAAACAGTCTCCACATTGTCAGCACAGAGCCTGACATGGGGCTTGATCTCACAAACCACGAGATCATGACCTGAGCAGAAATCAAGAGTTGGATGCTTAACTGATAGAGCCACCCAGGCGCCCCTCCTTTCTGGACTTTGTATTGTTCTATTGATCTATGTGTCTATTTTTGTACCAGTACTATACTATTTTGATTACTACTTTGTGATATATAGCTTTGAAATATAACTTGAAGTCTGGGATTGTGATGCCTTCAGCTTTGTTTTTCTTTTTCAAGGCTGCTTTGGCTATTCAGGGTCTTTGTGTTTCCATAAAAATTTTAGAATTGTTTATTCTAGCTCTGTGAAAAATGCTGATGGTATTTTGATAGGCATTGCATTAGGTGTGTAGATTGCTTTGGGTAATATAGACATTTAAAAAATTTTTTATTAGGTTTATTTTTTTTATTTTCAGAGAGACAGAGACATCATGAGTGGGGGAAGGTCAGAGCAAGAGGGAGAAAGAGAGAGAATCACAAGCAGGCTCTGCGCTGTCAGCACAGAGCCCAATGTAAGGCTTGAACTCATGAACCATGAGATAATGACCTGAGCCAAAATCAAGAGTCAGATGCTTAACTGACTGAGCCACCCTGGTGCCCCTGGGTAGTATAGGCATTTTAACAATATCTGTTTTTTCCAATCCATGAGCATGGAATGTCTTTTCCTTTCTTTTTGTCCTCCTCAATTTCTCTCATCAGTGCTCTACAGTTTTCAGAGTACAGGTATTTCACCTCTTTGGTTCAGTTTATTCCTAGGTATCTTATGCTTTTCAATGCAATTGTAAATGAAATTGATTCCTGGCTTCTCTTTCTGCTCCTTCATTATTGGTGTATAGAAATGAACAGATTTCTGCACATTGATTTTGAATATGGAGACTTTACTGAATTTGTGTATTGATTCTAACAATTTCTTTCTGAAGTCTTTTGTGTTTTCTGTGTAAAATATTGTGTCTTTTGCAAATAGTGAAAGTTTGACTTCTTCCTTGCTGATGTGGATTCTTTTTTTTTTCTTTTTGTTGTCTGATTGCTGTGGCTATGACTTCCAATACCATGTTAAATAACAGTGGTGAGAGGGGACATCCCTGTCTTGTTCCTGACCATAGAAGAAAAGCTCACAGTTTTTCCCCAATGAGGATGATAGCTGTGGGTTTTTCATAGTAGCTCTTAATATGCTGAGTTATGTTCCTTCTAATCCTACTTGAATGAGAGCTTTTATCATGAGTGGATATTGTACTTTGTCAAATGTTTTTTCTGCATCTATCGAAAGGATCATCTGGTTCTCTTCTTTTATTAATGTGGTGTATCATGTCAACTGATTTGCAAATATTAAACTCCCTTGCAATCCAGGAATGAATCCCACTTGATTGTGGTGAATAATTCTTTTAATGTACTGTCGGATTTGGATTGTTATTATTTTAATGAGAATGTTTGCATCAATCTTTATTAGATATATTAGCCTGGAGTTCTCTTTTGTTAGTAGAGTCTTTATCTGGTTTTGGTGGAGGGTAATGCTGGCCTCATAGAATTAATTTGGAATTTTCTTTCCATTTCTATTTTTTGAAATAGTTTGAGAAGAATAGGTATTAACTCCTCTTTAAATGTTTGGTAGAATTCCCCTATGAAGCCATCTGGCCCTGGATTTTTGTCTGTTGGGTGATTTTTTATTATTGATTAAATTTCTTTGAAGATTATCAGTCTGTTCAAGTTTTCTATTTTTCTTGTTTGTTTTGGTAGTTTATATGTTTCCAGGAATTTGTCCATTACTTCCAGGTTGTTTAATTTGTTAGCATATAGGTTTTTTTTTTTTAAATTCTCTTACAATTATTTGTATTTCTGTGGTGTTGGTTATTCTTTCTTCTCTATCATTTGTGATTTCATTTATTTTTTAAATTTTTAATGTCTATTTTTGAGGGAGAGAGAGACAGAGCATGAGCGGCAGAAGGGTAGAGAGAGAGACACAGAATTCGTACCATGCTCCAGGCTCCGAGCTGTTGACACAGAGCCCAATGTGGAGCTCAAACCCACAAACTGTGAGATCATGACTTGAGCTGAAGTTGGACACTGAACCAACTGAGCCACGCAGGTGCCCCTGTGATTTCATTTATTTGGGTCCTTACTCTTCTTTTTGATAAGTCTGGCTATGGGTTTATCAATTTTACTAAGTTTTTCAATCAACCAGCTCCTGTTTTCTGTTGATCTGTTCTATAGTTTTTTGTTTTTTTAAGTTTCTGTATCATTTATTTCTGCTCTCATTTTCATTTCTTTCCTTCTTCTGGCTTTAGGCTTCATTTGTTTTTATTTTTGTATCTCCTTTAGGTGTAAGGTTATGCTGTTTTTTTGTGAGATTTTTCTTGCTTCTTAAGGTATGCCTGTATTGCTATATACTTCACTCTGTGGACCAATTTTGCTGTATCTCAAAGGTTTTGGACCGTGTGTTTTCATTTTCATTTGTTTTCATGTATTTTTAAATTTCTCCTTTGATTTCCAAGTTGACCCATTTGCTTAACCTCCATGTATTTGTGTTTTTCCAATTTTTTTCTTCTGGTTTCCTAGTGGTTTGGTCAAAAAAAATTCATGGTAGGATTTCAATGTTTTTGTATTTGTTGACACATGGTTTGTGACCTAGTATGTGATCTACAAATGAGAATGTCTCATGTACTCTTCAAAAGAATGTGTTTTCTGCTGTTTTAGAATGGAATGTTCTGAATATATTTGTTAAGTCCATCTAATTCAGTGTGTCACTCAAAGCCATTATTTCCTTGTTGATTTTCTGATTAAATGATCAGTCCATTGCTATAAGTGGGGTGTTGAAGTCCCCTACTATTATGGTATTATTATCCATGAGTTTCCTTATGTTTGTGATTAATTTATTATATATTTGGGTGTTTCATGTTGGGGGCATAAATATTTACAGTTGTTAGAGCTTCTAGATGGATAGACCCCTTAATTATGATATAATGCCCTTCTTCATCTTCTTGTTAGTCTTTGTTTTAAAATCTTGTTTGTCTGTTATAAGTATGGCTATGCTGGCTTTCTTTTGATGTCCATTAGCATAATAGATGGTTCTCCATACCCTTTCTATCAGTCTGCACATCTCTACATCTAAAATGAGTCTCTTGGAGCACCTGGCTGGTTCAGTCGGTGAAGCGTCCGACTTGGGCTCAGGTCATGATCTCAGGGTTCGTGGGTACGAGTCCCGCGTCAGGCTCTGTGCTGACAGCTAGCTCAGAGCCTGGCGCCTGCTTCAGATTCTGTATCTCCCTGTCTCTCTGACCCTCCCCTGATCATACTCTCTCTCTCTCTCACACACACACAAATAAATAAAAACATTTAAAAAAAATAAAATGAGTCTCTTGTAGGCAGCATATAGATGAGTCTTATTTTTTTTTTATCCATTCTGATACCCTATGTCTTTTGATTGGAGCATTTAGTCCATTTACATTCAGGGTAATTAAAAAAAATTTTTTTACATTTATTCATTTTTGAGAGAGACAGAACATGAGCAGGGGAGGATCAGAGAGAGAGAGGGAGACACAGATTCTGAAGCAGTCTCCAGGCTCTGAGCTGGCTGTCAGCACAGAGCCCGACGTGGGGGCTCGAATCCACGAACGGTGAGATCATGACCTGAGTCAAAGTCAGTTGCTTAACTGACTGAGTCACACAAGTGCCCCAAAATTCAGGGTAATTATTGATAGATATGTATTTGGTGCCATTTTATCACTTTTTTGTCATTGTTTCTGGAGATTTTCTCTGTTCTTTTCTTGTTTTTGTCTTTCCCTTCTGCTCAAAGAGTCTCCTTTAATATTTCTTGCAGGGCTGGTTTAGTGGTCATGAACTTCTTTAGTTCTTGTTTGTCTAGGAAACGCTATCTCTCCTCCTATTCTGAATGAAAGTCTTGCTGGATAGAGTATTCTTTCCTGCAGATTTTTCCCATTCAACACTTTGAATATAACATGCCAATCCCTTCTGGCTTGCCAAGTTTCTGTTGAGAAATCTGCAGCTAACCTTATGGGTTTTCTAAGGGACCATATTTTAAAAATTCTAATTTAGGGCATTATATTCAAGCCCATGCATTCCTGATTTTACACAGTCCATAAGAGACTTGGAGAAAGTAGGCTATGAGTGGAATATTGTACACTAAACAAATAGCCTCAGATTGATCAACATACCGTGATTTGTGTTCAGTAAATGGTGGATTGTCTGGAAGAAAGCCAGGGGCTTTTAGTTATAGGTCGAAGTAGTATAGTGCCTAACAAAGGAAAATAAGAAGACATCTTTCTATTAGGATTTTTTCCAAATATATATAAAAAAGATTATAAGGGAATACTAAGAATAACGATATGCTAACAAAGTAGATAACCTTGATGAAATAGACAAATTCCTAGAAACACACAAACTGCTTATACTGACTCAAGAAGACATAGAATATATGAACAAATCTATAACAATGAAGAGATAGAATTTGTGACAAAATGATTATAACTATGACCAAGTGGAAATGTCTCAGAAATGCAAAGGTGGTTCAATATACAAAAATAAATTAATATAACCTATATTAAGAGGATTAAGGGGGAAAACCCACAAGAGTATTGATGCAGAAAAAGTATGACAGAGTTCAACACCTTTTTCTGTTAAAAACATTGAACAAATGAGTTATTTCAAATTGCTTTTCTTTTTCAGAGATTTTCTGCATCTTTTTACATGTATATTCCATATGATCTAAGGGATCAAGTTGTCTAGTTCAAAACAACAATCAAATAAAGAAACCACGTGAATATATTTGTTGGTTTCTCATTAAATTTGTAAATTAGGAAAAATTGACATCTTTATAAATCATTTTCTGAAAACTGTTATCATGAAATAACATGCATACAGCATATTTTAATATGTACAGAAATAATAACTAAATCAACATTCATTTACTCATAGAGATACAACTAGAAGTATTTTTAGAAATTTTTAAATGTTTTATTTATTTCTGAGAGAGAGAGAGAAACAGCATGAGCAGGGGAGGGTCAGAGAGAGAGGGAGACACAGAATCTGAAGCAGGCTCCAGGCTCTGAGCTAGCTGTTAGCACAGAGCCCGATATGGGGCTCGAACCCATGATCTGTGAGATCATGACCTAAGCTGAAGTTGGTGGCTCAACCGACTGAGCCACCCAGGCGCCCCTAGAAGTATTTTTGTTATTATTATTTGTTTTTGATTGTAAAATTCATATAACATAATATTTACCATCTCAACTCATTTCCCAGCTTCATTAAGGTATAATGGACACATAAAATTACATATATTTACTTTTTAATGTTTTTATTTATTTCTGAGAGAGAGAGAGAGAGAGAGAAGCAGCGTGAGCAAGGGAGGGTAAGAGAGAGGGAGACAAAGAATCTGAAGCAGGATCCAGGCTCTGAGCAAGCTGTCAGCACAGAGCCCGACGTGGGGCTCGAACCCACGAACCATGAGATCATGACCTGAGCCGAAGTCGGGCGCTTAACCAGCTGCACCACCCAGGTGCCCCCCAAAATTACATATATTTAAAGTGTACATCTTGATGATTTAATGTCCATATACATTGTAAAATGATTACCACAATCAAATTAATTAACCCATCACCTCAAAATATCCTTCTTTTTTTTTGTGGTGAGAATACTTAAGATCTATTCTCAGCAAGTTTCAAGGATACAATACAGTATTATAACTATTGTCACCATGTTGTACATTAGAATGTTTGTATCCTTTGATCAATATTTTCCCATATGCCCCACCTCCCATTTATAATGAATATACAACATTATATTAGTTTCAGGTGTATAACACATTAATTTGACAATCCTATACACAATGCTACATGATAAATGTAGTAACCACCTGTCACTATACAACATTACATTATTATTGACTATATTCTTTACGCCGTACTTTTCTTAATGATGCACATTTTCTTCATCCATGCAACACTTAGGTTGTCTCCATATCTTGGCTACTGTGAATAATGCTGCAATGACATGAGGGTTCAGATATCTCTTTGAGATCCTGTTTTTGTTTCCTTTGGATATATGCCCAAAGTGGGATTGCTACACATCATATGGTAGTTTTACTTTAAAATTTTTTGAGGGAACTTCATTCATACTGTGATCCATAATGGCTGTATCAACTTACATCTCTATCAGTGTACAAGGGTTCCATTTTCTCCACATCCTTGCCAACATTTATCTTTTTTCTTTTTTATATTAGCAATTCTGTGAGATAATATTTCAATGTGATTTTGATTTGAATTTCTCTGATGGTTAGTGATATTAAGCACCCTTTCATCTACCTGTTAGTCATTTGTATGTCTTTGGAAAGATGTCTATCCAAGGCCTTTGTCAATTTTTTAATCAGGTTATTTTTTGCGATTGAATTAATTGTATAAGTTTCTTGTATATTTTGGATATTAATCCTGTATCATATACATAGTTTGCAAACATTTTTTCCCATTTTGTAGGTTGCCTTCTCATTTTGTGAAACCATGTAAAATTTGCCCTTATATGTCTGGGCTATTTCACTTAGTATAACGTCCAGAGTTCATCCATGTTATAATATGTGTCAGAATTTCCTTCCTTGTTAAAGCGAAATAACTCCATAGTATGCATATGCCACATTTTGTTTATTCATTCATTTGTCGATTGGCACTTTGATTGCTTCCACCACTTGGCTAATGTGAACAATGCTGCTATGAATTTTATATGCTACATACAAATATCTCCTCAAGAACCTACTTTCAATTATTTTGGATACATCTCCAAAAGTGGAATTGCTGGATCATATGGTAATATTATTTTTAATTTTTTGAGGTACTGTCATACTAGATTTTTATTTTTATCTTTGAAAAGTGTTTTCAAAGTTTATTTATTTATCTTGAGAGAGAGAAAGCACACAAGCAGGGGAGGGACAAAGAGAGAGAGAGAGAACAAGAGAGAATACCAAGCAGGCTCCACACTGTTAGCATAGAGCCCTATGTGGGGCTCAAACTCATGAACTGTGAGATCATGACCCGAGCTCAAATCAAGAGTTGGACACTTAACCAACTGAGCCACCCAGGCACCCTGAAAAGGGTTTTTTTTTTTTAAATGTTTGTTTGGTTGTTTATTGAGAGAGAGAGAGAGAATGAGCAGGTGAGGGGCAGAGAAAAAGGGAGAGAGAGAATCCCAAGCAAGCTCCACACTGAGTGTGGAGCCCAACATGGAGCTTGAATCCCATGACTGTGACATCATGACTGAGCTGAAATCAGGAGTCAGTCACTTAACTGACTAAACCACCCACGCACCCCAAAAAGTTTTTATTTTCATCCTCAAAGCCCAGAAACTCATTACCTTTGGAGCAAGAAATATTTCATCACCAGTGTATGTAGTGAACTTCTTTATTTTAGGCATTCACTAAATTAAAACCTGAGTCATTACTACCCTCAAATAATACATCATTCTCATCTCTAGTGTCAGTGACATTATTATTTCTACAACAGTGCACACAATTTTCACTGCTTTTCATTTCTTCCTTATAGCTGACCTAACATCTTGTATCATTTCTCTCTTCTTGAAGAACATCCTTTAGAATTTCCATTAGTTCCTTATAGATTCTGGATATTAACCCTTTATCTGATATGTCATTTGCAACTATCTTTTCCCATTCCGTTGGTTGCCTATTAATTTTCTGGGTTGTTTCCTTGGCTGTGCAGAAGCTTTTAATCTTAATGAGGTCCCAACAGTTTATTTTTGCTCTTGATTCCCTTGCTTTTGGGGATGTGTCAAGTAAGAAGTTGCTGCGGTGGAGGTCAAGGAGGTTGTTTCCTCCTTTCTCCTCTAGGGTGTTGTTAGTTTCCTGTCTCACGTTCAGGTCCTTTATCCATTTGGAGTTTATTTTTGTGCATGGTGTGAGAAAATGATCTAGTTTCATTCTTCTGCATGTTGCTGTCCAGTTCTCCCAACACCATCTGTAGAGGCAAACCATGAGAGACTCTTGAATGCTGACAAAAACTGAGGACTGATGGATGTGGGGGGGAGGGGGGATGGGCATGGAGGAGGGCACTTTGGGGATGAGCACTGAGTGTTATGTAGAAACTAATTTGACAATAAACTATTTGTAAAAAAAAAAATAAAATAAAATAAAAGAATTTCCATTAGTTCTAGTCTTCTGGTGGCAAACTCTTTAAGTTTTTGTTTGACTGGAAATGTCCATTTTTAAGTTACCCCTACTATTTTTGTCATGCTCAGTCATTTAATTACTTTTTATCCATATTTTTATTATGAAAAATTAAAACACAGAAAAGCTGAAAAGAATAATGCAGTGTACTCTATATATACACTATGTGGGTTCAACAAATGTTAACATCTCATCATATTTGTTTAATGTCAACCTTTTGCATGTGCACGTGTGTGTGTGTGCATGTATAAAATCCCTGAGGACTTCACAGCAATAGAAAGCAAAATGGTGGTTACCAGGGACTGGGGGGAGGGAGGTGAGATAAAAGAGGAGTTATTGTTTAGTGGATATGGAATTTCAGTTTTGTAAAATGAAAAATTTCTCGTGATCTGGCACAAAAATGCAAATATGATTAACACTATTGAACTGTACACTTAAAATGATTACGATGGTAAATTTTACATCATACATATTTTATCAAGGTTTCTTAAAAATCTTGGAAAAATTTGTCTATGGATATCTAAGGTACAACAAAATACATGGCTCTACAAATGCATGGTAAAAAGAAAAAGTGGGGGAAAGTATGATACGAGGATAGTCATCTCATCAATCACAAAGTTAAGTCTTGCAGCATAGTCCAAGTGGTCTAGCTTGTACTCTGTTATGAATACAGTGGCTTTGAGTCGTCTACATTTAAAGTGGAGCAATGGTCTAATAAGCTATAGTGGAAGGGGATGTTTTACTTCTGGTTCACTCTCATCCCCGGGGTGCAACTTTTTGAGGTCTGCTGCTCCAGGCTATATTTGCCCTCAAAACTACTCTTCTACTTTCCCTGGCTTCCAGCGTTTTGAAGAAAAACCTCCATGGTTGGGAGGAAGAAAGATGCCAAGGTATTTCTCTGTACTTTGGGCAGCTTCTCTGGCACTGGCTCCATTTTCTTTTTGGCTCCAGCTGGATAGGTCTGATACAGTTTTAGCTTCCACTGTGTGATTCCTAAGTTTCTGTGACACTGTCTCTTAGCTCTCTCCAACCCCTGAGTGATTGTAGCATCTTGCTCTTATTAATCTGTGGCATCTATTCTAATTTTGGGTCCTCTATCACCTGTGTGACCAGTTCTCTGCAGTACATTTCTTCTGCTGTAAATATGTGATGTGATTTTGCTTTCCTTATTAAGTCCAATATAAATGAGCTATAGTTTACCAGAGCTCTCATCCTCCGTGGACCCTGAATTTCAACATTTGTCCCCTAACCTCAAAAGTCACAGTTCAACTTCTCAAGCACCTCTTTCCATTCACAAATGTAAGATTATCAGAGGTAAACCTGATTAACAGGTCCATTTCCACTTCTCAGAATTCCTGTCTTTTCCCAGAATCTCACTATCTTGTTAACACTAATACATTTACAGAGATGGTGCTTTATATTTTGACCAGCTTTTTAAGTTGACTAATAGGCATCTTGGTCCGAGTTGCCTATTCCACCATTACTGGATGCAGAAGTAGAACTGAGAGATGGGGAAAAAGAAAACCTGATCCTGAGGACACTGATTTCTTGTTTTCAGCCATCCCTGAAGCCTCACCAACCACCTACTTCCATTACATGCAACCCTAGTTTCCTTTCTGCTAAAGCCAGGTTTAGTCAAGTTGTCTGCAACTAGCAACTAAGAAATTTCTGACTTATACTCTAGTAGTTTTATTTAGGATTTTTGTAGTTTTCTTATTTTTTTGCTAACACCTAAATTTTCTATCAGGGATATGCTCTTTTCTTATGCTCTGGAATAGTCAATAAAATATGAGATATATTCTTTTGAAATAACACTAAAACCATCTGGATTACATCATTTTTGTCATGGTAACTATCAACTTAGTGGTAAATATTGCATAATTATGCCATTTTTGAAAATATATTTTTTCACTAATATCTTAAAGTGCATTTAGTGTAAAATTATAATCATTGCTCTCTTATTTTAAAAGCTGTTAGCAGGTACTGTGTGTTCAATTTTTATCATGTCCCAGACATGTACCAAGCAATTGATATATAAAACCTCAAGTAATTCTTATAATGACCCTTTGAGATGTTATTATTTATTTTACAGATAAGAAAATACTTTCACAGGGATTGAGATTTGCCTAAGGTCACACAATAGAGCAAGGAATTAAATTCAGATATGTATGATTCCAAAGTCTATGTTATTTTACAAGTATGTAAATCACTTCTTTGGCGCTATATATTTTTCCAGATACCCTCTCATATTCCTAATTTTCATATTTATACATTCTTTCCCATTAAAAAATTGAACTTGCCTAAAATGTTTTTATTTGAGTATATTTATTTTGTTCAAAGAAACAGGGATTTTTTTCGTTTTTGTCTACTTCACTTATTTGTAGTTTTAAATTTTATTTTTGTTTTAATTTTTTATTTCTCTAAATCTCTGCAGCTTTGTTTTGCAATTCTTTTTATTTTTTTGCCCCAACTTTTTATTTTTTATTATTTTTTTTTACAAATAGTTTATTGTCAAATTAGTTTCCACATAACGTTAACCCGGTTCTCATCCCCATAAGTGCCCTCCTCCATGCCCATCCCCCTTACCCCCCACATCCATCAGTCCTCAGTTTTTGTCAGCATTCAAGAGTCTCTCATGGTTTGCCTCTCTCCCTTTCCCCCACCATTTCCCCCCTTCTTCTCCCCGTTGTTCCACAGTTAAGTTCCTCCTAATCCTCCTATACATGCAAACATATGGTATTTGTCCTTCTCTGCCTGACTTATTTCGCTCTTATTTTTGCTCTTGATTCCCTTGCTTTTGGGGATGTGTCAAGTAAGAAATTGCTGCAGTGGAGGTCAAGGAGGTTGTTTCCTGCTTTTTCCTCTAGGGTTTTGATGGTTTCCTGTCTCACGTTCAGGTCCTTTATCCATTTTGAGTTTATATTTGGGTATGGTGTGAGAAAATGATCTAGTTTCATTCTCCTGCACGTGGCTGTCCAGTTCTCCCAGCACCATCTGTTAAAAAGGCTGTCTTTTTTCCACTGGATATTCTTTCCTGCTTTGTCAAAGATTAGTTGGCTGTATACTTTTGGGTCCACTTCTCAATTCTGTTCCATTGGTCTATGTGTCTGTTTTTGTGCCAATACCATGCTGTCTTGATGACGACAGCTTTGTAGTAGAGGCTAAAGTCTGGGATGGTGATACCTCCCGTTTTGGTTTTATTTTTCAGTATTACTTTGGCTATTCGGGGTCTTTTGTGGTTCCATACAAATTTTTGGATAGTTTGTTCTAGTTTTGAGAAGTATGCTCGTGCAATTTTGATTGGAATTGCATTGAATGTGTAGAAAGCTTTAGGTAGTAATGACATCTTAACTATATTTATTCTTCCTATCCATGAGCATGGAATGTTTTTCCATTTCTTTGTGTCTTCTTCAATTTCCTTCATAAGTTTTCTATAGTTTTCATCATACAGATCTCTTGTATCCTTGGTTAGGTTTATTCCGAGGTATTTTATGGTTTTTTGTGCAATTGTGAATGGGATCAGATTCTTGATTTCTCTTTCTGTTGCTTCATTATTGGTGTATAAAAATGCAACCGATTTCTGTACGTTGATTTTGTACCCTGCAACTTGGCTGAATTCTTGGATCAGTTCTAGTAGGCTTCTGGTGGAGTCTGTCGGGTTTTCTATGTAGAGTATCATGTCATCTGCAAAGAGTGAAAGTTTGACTTCCTCTTTTTGCAATTCTTTTTAAATTCTCCTGAATTATAATGTAATACAAACATTTGGCTGCTAAATACTATTTTTGGCTGAAGTCCACAAGTTTTATTTCTATCTTCTAATTTGTTGACAATTTTAGTTAACATTACCTTTTTGAACCTATGGTATTTAGTAAGTGATTTATAAATTTTTAAATAACTAGAGAATTTTTAATTTTTCAGTTATTTATTTTTGGCTTCTACTCTTAGAAAGTGCAACGTGCTCAGAGTTTTTACAATAGAAAGAATTACCTATCATAGTATGTTATACTGTATGTAGCATTTTTAGTCCGATCATTTCTCTGTGACAATAAGTATTCTGCTATAATATAATTTCTAGTGGCAGCAAGGTATTTTATCTTACACATGTGTCTACTTTTAAATTCCCTAATTTTTGACAATAAATATGTATCTTATTTACCACTGTAACAAATAATTCCAGGGTAAACATTATTTTATTTTATTTTTTGAATATTTTTATTTATTTCTAGGAGAGAGAGAGACAGCGTGAGCAGGGGAGAGTCAGAGAGAGAGGGAGACACAGAATCTGAAACAGGCTCCAGGCTCCGAGCTGGCAGTCAGCACAGAGCCCGACGCGGGGGTCGAACCCACAAACAGCGAGATCATGACCTAAGCGAAAGTCGGATGCTTAACCGACAAAGCCACCCAGGCGCCCCGGGTAAACATTATTTTATATGTTTTGAGTATGTATTTAAAATTATTTACATAGGATAAATTTCTAGAAGTATTACTACTCTTTCAAAGGATAAGTACTTTTAAAGGCTTTTGATCTATAATACCAAATTACCTTCTAGAAATGGTATTCCAATTTCTGCTTCCAATGGCAGTTTTTGGGAACCCTCATTTCTCTATACGTTGGCCAATAAGGTATAACTGTGTTGAATCTTTTATTCATATGTAATGACCTTCTTTGTCTCCTGTAAAGTTCTTTGACTTAAAGTCTATTTTTGCTGATATCATTATAGTCACCCCTACTCTCTTTTGGTTACAATTTGCATGAAATATCTTTTTTCCATGCTTTCACTTTCAGTGTATTTGTGTCTTTATATCTAAAATTAGTCTCTTGTAAGAACAAACTGATGGTTACTAGAGAAGGGGCTATGGGTTAAATATGTGATGGGGATTAGGAAGTTCACTTGTCATGATGAGCACTGGGTGATGTATGGAATGATTGAATCATCATATCATACACCTAAACTAATATAACAGTGTTAACTGACTGGGGTTAAAATAAAAAGTTTAAAATACATACATACATACATATATACATACATACATACATACTAAAATGAGTCTCTTATAGACAGAATATAGTTGGATCGTATGTTTTTATCCATTCTTTCAGTCTCTGTCTTTTGATTAGGGAGTTTAAACCACTTACATTTAAGGTAATTACTGATAAGGAGAGACTTCTGTCATTTTGCAATCTGTTTTCTATGTCTTATAGCTTTTTTGTCCTTCATTGCCTCCATTACTGTCTTCTATTGTGTTCAGTTGATTTTTGTACTGAAATGTTTGATTTCTTTCCTCATTTCCTTTTATGTATACTCTATAGTTATTGCCTTTGTGGTTACCAAGGGGACTAGGTTTAACGTCATAATGTTATAACACTCTAATTTCAATTTATAACAGCTTAACTTTGATAACATAAAAGCACTGCTTCTTCATAACTCTGGAGAGTTCCGTTCTTCATGTCAGAAAATTATATCTTTACACACTGTGTATCACAAGAAAGAAATTAATAATCTTAAAAATTTTTTTAATGTTTTTATTTATTTGAGAGAGAGAGAGAGAGAGAGAGTGTGAGCAGGGGAGAGTCAGAGAGGGAGACACAGAATCTGAAGCAGGTTCCAGGGTCTTAGCTAGCTGTCAGCACAGAGCCCGACGCGGGGGCTCGAGCCCACGAACCGAGAGATCATGACCTGAGCTGAAGTCGGACGCTTAACTGACTGAGCCACCCAGGCGCCCCGAAAGAAATTAATAATCTTTTAAATGTGTTAGCTTCTTAACTTATATAGAAAACAAAATTTGGAGTTACAAACCAAAGTTACAATAATACTTGCTTTTATAATTGCCTACCTTTTACCTTTATTAAAATCTTTATTTCTCCATATGGTTTCAAGTTACTGTCTAGTGTTTTAGAGAACTCCCTTGAGGATTTTCTGTAGGACTGGTCTAGTGGTTACAAACTCCCCCAGCTTTTGTGTATCTAGGAATATCTTAATTTCTCCCTCAGTTGTGAAGAATAGTTTTTCTGAATATAGAATCTTTGGCTGATGTTTGTTTTTTTCCTTTATCACTTTGAATGTATCATTCCACCACCTCTGACCTCAAAGTTCTTGAGGACAAATCTGCTGATGATCTTATTGAAGATTCCCTTGCATGAGATGAGTTGCTTCTCTCTTGCTGCTTTCAACAATCTCTTTTTCTTTGGCACTTGAAAGTTTGATCTCTTTGAGTTCATCTTACTTGGAATTAACTGAGCATTTGGGATGTTTGTATTCATGTCTTTCATCAAATTTGGGAAGTTTCCAGCCATTATTTCTTCAAATGTTTTCTCTGCCCTTTTCCTCTCTCTTCTCCCTCTGGGATGCACAAAATGCGTATGTAGAGCTTCTTAATAGTGTCCCACAAGTCCCTTAGGCTCTGTTCCCTTTTCGTTATTTTTTTTCTTTCTGTTCCTCAAACTCAGTACCTCCCATTGCGCCATCTTGAAGTTTGATGATTCTTTTTTAGGACTATTCAAATCTCTCTTTGAATCCCTTTGGTGATTTTTAAATTTTAGTTATTGTGCTTTTTAACTCCAAAATTTCTTTTTGGTTTCTTTTTAGATTTTCTATCTCCTTATTGATATTTCCGTTTTGTCCATACATTATTTTCATGACTTTCTCCACATCTTCCTCTAAGTAATTGAACATCTTTAATACTGTAATACTGTTTTTTAAGTATTTTTCTAGCAGATTTGACATCAAGTATTTTTCAGGGATGATTTCTGTTGATTTTTTTTTAACGCATCATACTTCGTTTTTCTTTGTATCCTCATGATTATTTTGTAACTGGACATTTGAATCTAATAATGTGGTAATTCTGGAAACCCATTCCATAGCGTTTGCTGTTTTTTTTTTTTTTAACGATTGTTGTTGTTCTTGTCATTATCATTGTTATATTGTTTTAGGCTGTCTTTATGCTGAGGTTCAGTCCACAGTAGAAACTTAACATCTTCTCAGATCTTTTTTGAGACTTTCTGTGGGCATGCATGCTCACTATCTAATTTCCCCATATATGTAAATTTTAAAAAATGTCCTGATCTCAGGGCGCCTGGGTGGCTTAGTCGGTTAAGCATCCGACTTTCGCTTAGGTCATGATCTCGCGGTTCGTGGGTTCGAGCCCCACGTCGGGCTCTGTGCTGACTGCCAGCTCAGAGCCTGGAGCCTGTTTCAGTCTGTGACTCCCTCTCTCTCTGACCCTCCCCTGCTCATGCTGTCTCTCTCTCTCCTAGAAATAAATAAAACATTAAAAAAAAATGTCCTGATCTCTAATGTCTGGCTGTTAAAAGGGGAAAAAGAGAGAAGCAAGCTGGGGAGGAGGCAAAGGGCACCATCCCTTTAAATTTACTGGGTGTCATTTTAGCCGAAAGGAACGGGTTTGCAAAAATGCAGAAGATGCAACAACAATAGGCACTGTGTTTTGTCTGTCCCTCTGTGACTAGAAGCAGCAATTGGTGATCAGAAGACATATCCCCGATATTTGGAGGACAGGGTCCTTTTTGCTTACCCTGGGAAGCTGTGTGCAAGCTGCTCCAGGAACACATGTACAGCTGCCTGCCTGTGGCTGCTACTGTGTTAAGAGCTGAAATTGATGAAAAATGACGGTAATTTGCCATCCAAGCCTTCCCCGGAAAGTTTTGATCTTTCAATACACTCCAGAATTCAAATATAATTACATAAGACAGTTTTTGCCAATGCAATTGTCTAGGAGGGAAGACAGATTCCCGTTGCTTCCTACCCCACCATCTTCCCAGAAACGTCTCACCCAAGATCACTAATTTTTAAAAAAAATTTTAACGTTGATTTCTTTAAGAGAGAGAGAGAGAGAGAGAGATCAGGGGAGGGGCAGAGAGAGGGAGACACAGAATCCAAAGCAGGCTCCAGGCTCTGTCAGCAAGGAGCCTGATGTGGGGCTCGAACTCATGAGCCTTTGAGTTCTGAGATTATGATCTGAGCCAAAGTCAACTGGTTAACTGACTGAGCCACCCATGCACCACAGAGCCCTAATTTTTAATACACGTTATTTCCTAGAACAGTTTAGATTTACAAAAAAAAATTGAGAAGATAGTATAAGGAGTTAACATATGCCTTGCCTCCAGATTCCCCTATGATTAACAGTTTTTATCAGTATAGTACATTTGTTACAATTAATGAACCAATATTGATACCTAATTATTGACTAAGATTCATAATTCCTTCAGATTTTCTTAGTTTCTAACTAATGTTCTTTTTCTGTTCCAGGATTCCATCTAGGACATCTCATCACATTTAATTGTCATGTTTTCTTAGACTCATCTTGGCTGTGATCATTTTGATGCTTCTCTTATCTTTGATGACCTTGACAATTTTGAAGAGTACTTGTCACATATTTTACAGAAATCCTTTCTCTCAGAATTTGCCTGATTTGTTCTCATGATTAGACTATAGGTACATGTTTACCTCAACATCACTCATAATCAGAGAAATACAAATCAAAACTACAATGAGTTATCACTTCACACATGTCAGAATAGCTAAAATCAAAAACACAAAAAAACAACAAGCTTTGGCAAGGATATGGAGAAAAAGGAACCCTCATACACGGTTTGTGGGAATGCAAACTGGTGGAGCCACGATGGAAAGCAGTATGGAGGTTCCTCCAAAAGCTAAAAATAAAACTCCCCTACAACCCAGTAACCACACTACTGGATATTTACCCTCAAAATACAAACACACTAATTCAAAGGGATACATGTACCTCTATGTTTATTGCAGTATTATTTATAGTAGCCAAATTATGAAAGCAGTCCCAGTGTCCATCAATAGACAAATGGATAAATAAAATATGGTATATAACGAAAAATCCAGTGAAGAAATGGGTAGAAAACATGAATAGACACTTTTTCAAAGAAGGCATCCAGATGGTCAACAGACACATGAAATGATGCTCAGCGTCACTCATCACCAGGGAAATACAAATCAAAACCACACTGAGATATCACCTCATGCCAGTCAGAGTGGCTAAAACGAACAAATCAGGAGACTATAGATGCTGGCGAAGATGTGGAGAAATGAGCACCCTCTTACACTGTTGGTAGGTATGCAAACTGGTGTAGCCCCTCTGGGAAACAATGTGGAGATTCCTCAAAAAATTAACAATAAAACTCCCCTATGACCCAACAAAAGCACTGCTAGGAATTTACCCAAGGGATATGGGAGTGCTGATGCATAGGGGCACATGGACCCCAATGTTTATAGCAGCACTTTCAACAATAACCAAATCATGGAAGAGCCTAAATGTCCATCAACTGATGAATGGATAATGAAGATGTGGTTTATATATACAACGGAATATTACTTGATAATGAGAAGTAGTGAAATCTGGCCATTTGTATCAACATGGATGGAACTGGAGGGTATTATGCTAAGTGAAATAGGTCAGTAAAAGAAAGACAGATACCATCTGTTTTCACTCATATATGGATCTTGAGAAACTTAACAGAAGACCACAGGGGAGGAGAAGGGGAAAAAAAGTTATAAACAGAGAGGGAGGGAGGCAAACCATAGGGATTTTTAAATACAGAGAATAAACTCAGGGTTGATGGGGGGTAGGGGAGAGAGGGAAATGAATGATGGGCACTGAGGAAGGTATTTGTTGAGATGAGCACTGGGTGTCATATGGAAACCAATTTGACAATAAGTTATATTAAAAAAAAGAACATGTGGTATATGTACACAATGGAATATTACTCAGCAATAAAAAAGAATGAAATCTTGCCATTTGCAACAACATAGATGGAACTAGAGAGTGTAATGCTAAGCATAATAAGTTAGTCAAAGACAGACAAATACCATATGATTTCACCTATATGTGGAATTTAAGAAACAAAACAAATGAAAAGAAAAAGAAAAGAGAGAGAGACAAACCAAGAAATATACTCTTAACTGTACAGAACAAACTGATAGTTACCAGATGGGAGGTGGGTGGGGGGATGGATGAAATAGGTGATGGGAATTAAAGAAAACGTTTATCATGATGAGCACTAAGTAATGTATACAATTGTTGAATCAGTATATTGTACACCTGAAACTAATGTAACACTATGTTAACTATACTAGAATTAAAATTAAAAACTCAATTTAAAAAAGCAGTATATACTATCAACATTATTTGTGATTGTGCATGTTGAACTTGATCTCCTGTTTTAGGTAGTGTTTGTCAGGTTTTTCCACTGTGAAGCCTGATTTTTTAAAATTGAACTTTTCAGGGGCACCTGGGTGGCTCCGTCAGTTAGGCGTCCAGCTTTGGCTCAGGTCATGATCTTGCAGTCTGTGAGTTCGAGCTCCATGTAGGGCTCTGTGCTGACAGCTCAGAGCCTGAAGTCTGCTTTGGATTCTATGTCTCTCTCTCTCTCTCTCTGTCCCTCCCCCACTCATGCTTTGTCTCTCTCTCTCTCTTAAAAATAAGTAAACATTTAAAAATTTTTTAATTAAACTTTTTATTTTAAGATAATCACAGATTTACATATGATTGTTGGAAGTAATACATAAATATCTCATGTACCCAGTTTTCTCCAATGGTAACATCTTATAACCTCACCCTCCCTCCCTAACTCCTGATGATCATTAATCTGTTAATTGTATGATTTCACAAATGTTACATAAGTGGCACATACAGTATATGATCTTTTGGTATTGGCTTTTTCCACTCAATGTTATTTCTCTGGAGATTCATCTTCATTTTTTATGAATTATTCTTTTTTATTGTTGAGTAATATTCCATTATGGATATAATCACTATTTAACCATACATTTACTGAAGTACAGCTGCATTGTTTCCATTTTTGGCAAATAAAGTTGCTGTGAAAATTGTGTACAGGCTCTGATGTGAATATTAAAATTCATTATTCTGGTTAGATGCCAAGAGTGCAATTGCTGGGTTGTATGGTGATTGCATGTATACTTTGTAACAAAACTTTAATGGTTATTTATTTTTGAGAGAAAGAGAGAGAGCGCAAGAGTGAGCACAAGCAGGGAAGGGGCAGAGAGAGGGAGACAAGAGAATCTGAAGTAGGCTCCAGGCTCTGAGCTGTCACCACAGAGCCCAACGCAGGGCTCGAACCCACAGACTGTGAGATCATGACCTAAGCTGAAGTCAGACGCTTAACCGACTGAGCCACCCAGGCATCCCATGTGTGTACTTTTTAAAGAATCTGCCAAACTATTTTCAAGAGTGGCTGTACCATTTTATATTCATACCAGCAATGTATGAATAATCTAATTTCTCTGCATTCTTGCCAACATTTGATGTTGTCATTATTTATCAGTAGTAATACTGATAAATATATTAGGATATCTTACTGTGACTTTAACTTGCAGTTCCCTCGTGGATAATGATGTTGAACATCTTAATGTTTCTTTATTTGATCTCTGCATATTTTCTTTAGTGAAATGTCTCTTCATGAGTTTTCCCCATTTTCTAAGGGTGGTTTGAATTTTCAACTGTTGAGTTTTGAGAGTTGTTTGGTATATTCTAAGTACTAATCTTTTGTTGGATATGTGGTTTATAAATATCTTCTACAATTCTGCAGTTTGTCTTTTCATTCTGTCAGCTGGGTATTTCAGAGCAAAAGTTTTGAAATTTGATGATGTCCAATTTACAAATTGTTCCTTTAATGTTCTTGTTTTTGTGGTCATGCCTAGGAACTCATTACTTACCCATAGATCACCCAAAATTTTCTTTTTTTCCTCTAAAAGTTTTATAGTTTAAATTTTACAATTAAGTCTGTGATTGCTTTTTAGTTGATTTTTGTGTATGATGTGAGACTTAAGATGAGGTTCCATTTTTTTCTTTACTCTGTTGAATTGATTGTACACCTTAATCACAGTTCAGTTGGGCATATATATAAGAATTTACTCCTATGTTTTATATTCTGTTACACTGACCTACACATATCTATATCTCCACCTAGACCACTCAGTCTTGATTACTATGGCAATTAAATAAGTCTTGAATTTGGATAGACCAATTCTTGTTTTTCAGAATTTCTTTAACTATTCTATTTTGCCTTTACCTGTAAGTGAATAATCTATATATACAAAAAAATCTTGCTGATATTTTTTAATATTCATTTATTTATTTTGAGAGAGAGAGAGAGAGAGAGAGAGAGAGAGCAAGCTGAGGAGAGGCAGAGAGAGGGGAAGAGAGAGAACCCTAAGCAGGCTTCATACTCAGCATGGAGCCCGATGCAGGGCTCAATCTTACAATCATGAGAACATGACCTTAGCTGAAATCAAGTCGGATACTTAACCAACTGAGCTGTCCAGGCGCCCCAAATCTTGCTGAGATTTTTATAGAATTTGCATTAACATGTCTCTCCATTTATTTAGATCTTTGATTTATTTCATCAACATTTTGAATCTTTCGGTATACAATTATTGTACATGTTTTAGTAAATTGACGCTTAGGTATTTCTCTTTTTTGAGTGATTATAACTGGTATTGAATTTTTAGTTTCAGTATTCATGTATTCACTGCTAGTATATGAAAATACAATAGAGTTTTGTGTTTTTCTTGTTATCTTGCAACCATGTTGAAATTATTACTTCTAAGAGGGGTTTCTGGTGAATACTTGGGATTTTCTATGTAGACAATCATGTCACCTGCTGATAAGAAGAACTTTAATTCTTCCTCTTCAATTTGCATCCCTTTCATTTTCCATAATTATCTTATGACACTAACTTGAACTCGTAATAAGAGTAGTGAGAGCCTACATCTTTGCCTTTTGCCTGACCTCCAAAGAAAAGTATTCTTTCACTATTAAACATAATATTAACTGTAGAGTTTTTTGTAGATGTTCTTTATCATGTCGAGGAAGTTCCCTCTATTCTCATTTTTCTGAGTTTATATAATGAGTGAATGTTAGATTTTATCAAATGCCTTTCCTGCATTAATTTCACATGACAATGGTTTTTCTTTTTTAGCTTTTTAATATGTTAGCTTACGTTTATTGATTTTGAATATTGAATCAGTCTTGCATCTTCGGAATAAATCTCATTTGGTTATGATGTATATAATTCTTTTAATATATTGCCGAATTTTAATTGCTAATATTTTGTTAAGGATTTTTGCACTTATATTCATGTTGATCTTTAGTTTTCTTTTTTTGTAGTCACTGTCTAATTTTGCTATTAAAGTAATTCTAGCTTTATAAAATGTATTGAAAGATGTTCCTTCCTCTTCTGTTTTCTATCTTTCTAGGCTACCTATACCTTGGATAGTAAAAGTAAGCTTTTCTTGAGGCTTTTTATTGGTATGAATTCTTTCTCAAAAGTTTGGAGGAATTTTACAGTGAAATCATATGGGCCTAGAGATTTTTTGAGGAGGAATATTTGATTACTAATTCAATTTCCTTAGTAGTTATAGTGCTAGTCACACTATCCATTTTATATTGGGTGAGTTGTGATAGTTTGTGTTTTTCTAAGAATTGGTCCATTTCATTTAAGTTGTCCAGTTTATGTATGGAGAGTTATTCATCATAATCCTTTATTATTCCTTTGATGTCTGTAGGCTTGATAGTGATATCCTCAATTTCATTCCCGACATCTCTCTTCTTTTTTTCCATTGTTAGTCTTGCTAGAGGTTTACCAATTTTTTAAATCGTTTCAAAAAGCCGCTTCATTACTGCTGGGCTTTCTCTGGACAGTACTCCAACTAGGGGACTGGGGCCCTTTGTTGCAGTTTTATCAGGGTGTAAGTCTTGGATCCCCATTAGGCCTTTGCTGGTGGGGATGGGTCCATAGTTGGTTTTTTTTTTTAAGTTTATTTATTTTGAGAGAGACAGGGAGAGGGTGAGCAGGAGAGGGACAGAGAGAGAGAGAGAGAAAGAGAGAGAGAGAGTCAGGCTTCATACTGTCAGTGCAGAGCCCTACACAGGGTTCAAACTCAAACCGTGAGATCATGACCAGAACCCAAATCAAGAGACAACCGCTTAACCAATTGAGCCACCTAGGCGCCCCTGAGGCTATAGTTTTACTTGTGATGTTTGGTTAAGGTAGAGCGAGCAGTTAATTGTCTAAAAGTTTTCTGTCTTTCTAGGTTGCCTTTCTCCTGGCCCTCTGGCTAGTCAAAGTAGGCTTTTGTTGGGGCTTGTTGGGGCTTGTTGGGGCTTTTTATTTCTGGGTCTGTTAAAATTTCTGGGTTGCTAGCTTCTTAAGCTTCAAGTCCAGGATACATGAGGCAAAACAAACAAACAAACAAACAAGCACACCAGGGAACTCACTGCCATGTAGTTCCTTTGATCTAGAAGCCCTTGCCCATCTTTTTCTCTCTACCTTTCAGAGTCTTGTTTGTTTTATAATGTTCAAGGTTTTTTATTGCACTGAATGGAAGAATAAGTAAAAGTACATCTATTCAATCTTCTTGGAAGTAGAAGTCCCATGAAACCCTATTGTAAGTTGTTTTCTAGGAGATGTTTTGTCATTTTTTTTAAAAATATTTTTATTTATTTCTAGGAGAGAGAGAGAGAGACAGCGTGAGCAGGGGAGGGTCAGAGAGAGAGGGAGACACAGACTCTGAAACAGGCTCCAGGCTCTGAGCTGGTAGTCAGCACAGAGCCCGACGCGGGGCTTGAACCCACGAACCGCGAGATCATGACCTAAGCGAAAGTCGGACGCTTAACCGACTAAGCCACCCAGGCACCCCTCATTTTGTTTTTAAATTAGAAACTTGAATTTGATAAAATGCCTTTTAAGCCTCTATTGATACAATATGCTTTCCTGATTGTATCTACAAATATGAGAATATAAACAGCTTTATTTAAACATGTGTAGTGAGGAGCACCTGGGTGGCTCAGCTCAGGTCACTATCTAGAGGTTTGTGAGTTCCAGCCCCTCACGGGGCTCTGTGCTGACAGCTGGAGCCTGCTTTGGATTCTGTCTCCCTCTCTCTCTGCTCCTCCTCCACTCGCACTCCATCTCTCTATATATATCAAAAATAAACAAACATTTAAAAAAATATGTCCTTGTGTGGTGAGTGTTATGTAGCTGTTTATCCCTATCCCCAAACATACCGCAAAGGTCATAGACTGAAGCATCTAGAGAGGCTGGCAGGTCAAGTTAATGAGAGAGGAATGCTTGCCAGGGTTTTTGCAAGATTATGGGGAATAGTAGGTGCTGAAGTAAGAGGAGGATCTTGTGACTTGTCTGTAGGGAGACAATGTTACCTTCTGCCATAAGTTTCTACACAGAAATGGGTGCTTATTGCTTCTTGATCTTTGTTTTTTCCAGAGAGACCAAAAAATAAGAAGTTCTATGGAAAATGTTCCAATTTTTAAATGTTGACATCTAATTCGTGAATATGGGTCAGACTAAACAAACTATGGAGCTGATTCAGTAAAAAGGCTGACATTTTGTAACTTCTGATACAGGGATACTAATGACTCAAAATAAGGCTTTCCTTCCTCTTAAACTAGAAACAAATTGCATAAGGGGAATGTAAAGAGGACTTAAAAGCTGAGTGTGTCCTTTATAAAGGAAGATAGCTTATTTCCCCCCTCCAACTCTGGGACAAACTCCTAAGGACATAGGAAATGAAATTCCAGATGGAATTGCAGAGATCTGTGTTACTCCTTTCCTAGAGCTCAGCACTGTGATGAGACTTGAGAATTTGATTGGCTCAGTGTGATGTAGGGGGTTCATGTTGTGTCTTGGCAGATTGAACTGAGATTGCCTCAGGGGCTGGGAGTGTGCCTGAGTTTATTTTTTGTGACAGCATGAAATAACAGAACCAATTTGTAGGAGCCCAAGAGGGTCACAGAAGTTGAAACTCAGCTGTATTGAAGGAGTCTTTTAGATGAGAATGAAAGATTACACATCAGGTTTTATGAAGGTTCATAAAAGAATGTGGCTTCAGTTATAAAATCAGTTACATTTCCTTGACCTCATGAAATTATGGAGCAAAAATTGTACCCTCTACACTATCTTTTTATTATTTTGAGAGAGTGCACACACACGCAGAAGTATGCGTTCAAGTGGGAGAGGGGCAGAGAGAGAGAATCCCAAGCAGGCTCCTCACTTGCGGCACAGAGCCTGATGTGGGGCTTGAACCCATGAACCAAGATATCATAATCTGAGCCAAAATCAAGAGTCAGACACCTAACCAACTGAGCCACCCAGGCACCTCTAAACTATCTTTTCTAGTATAAACTCTGTCAGATCCTTGGGATTTAATGTGTAGTTATTACTTTCAAATCATTTTTTCATTACAACTTCAATTTTTTTCTTGACACAATATTACGTCCCCCATCCAAGGTTTTATTTAGAATTTATTTTTATTTTTTAAGTTTCTTTATTTATTTTGGGAGAGAGTGCAGGGGGAGCAGAGAGACAGAGAGAGAGAATCCCAAGTAGGCTCTGCACTATCAGCAAAGAGCCCAATGCAGGCTTGAACTTACAAAAATTGAGATCATGACCTGAGCCAAAACCAAGAATTGGACGCTTAATGGACTGAGCCACTCTAGCGCCCCTTTATTTATAATTTAAAAGTGCCTTTTCTATTTTATCAAACTTCAATTGCTTTTCAGATTTAATTTTAAAAAATAGATTTCAGCATATGAAACTGGACATTTTTATATCTGTGACATTTTTCAGAAACTCTTAAATATAAATATAACTTTCCTATCTATGAAAATGGGTATTTTTAATTGCCAAATCTCCGATCTATGTTAAATCTTAATGTTTACACTGTTTTGTTAGATTTTTAAAAATATGTAAGTCCAGCTTACCCATAATTGTTTATGTCAACAATTTTTTCTTAAGGTTTTTTTGTTTGTTTCTCATTGCTCTCTCTCAAAGCTACTTACATATATTATACATATTTTTTCTGGTTTATTTTCATTAAACTATACACATTTTGGTAGGGCCAGGTAAAGATGTCTTTCAATGTTATTTAAAAGCTAATGAGATCAGATAATTCAAAGAAATAAGTATATAATAAAGTTAAAGTCACTTGGCGAGGTCATACACATTTCTAGAATCAGCTTTATTTATGTAATGAATCTCTGAGGAAAATGTCGTCTCCTCAGGGTACCTTGTGTATCTAAGACAGAACCACATGTCCACCCATATTCCATCCTTTTACCTCTACAGCAATTTATCTTCACTGACACATTATATTATTTTTCAACAGATTCTAGGCCTAAGTTCCCAAACTTGATCTCATTTGTTCATTGATAGATACCCAATTCCTCCAATAGGGGCTGGCACACAGAGTAGCACTTAACTAAATGTTAAAGCGAAACACAAAGAACCTAGAAATTGCCTAATACCCAGAATGTCTGTCGATCAGATTCACCAGTGGTGCAGAAACACATTTACAGTAGAAGACATCTAAAAGTGAACTTTTTTGGAGATTTTTTTGCAGCCCTTCCCTCCTAGCCTGGGAGTAGCCTCTATCAACTTTTGGTCAGTGAAATGGTTTCAGAGAAAATAATACAATTAACTATCAACAAAAGGAGGGAGGGACAAAGAAAAAAAAATTAAGCGGTAGCCTCAATGGGGCATTCTCTGGCCAGATGTCCAGACTCGCCACAGCGGTAGCAGTTCACTTCACTGGTCTTGCTGCAGTTGATGGCCATGTGACCTGTCTCGCCGCACCGGTAGCACTTGACTTGGGTGCAGTCTTTCTGAATGTGGCCATATTCACCGCAAGAGTAGCACTTCTGCTCTTCCTGACGGTCACAATCACGAGCCAGATGGCCTGGTCTGCCACAAGTGTAACAACACTGCTCTCTCTCTCGCTTAGGCTCATTACAGTCTTTGGCGATGTGGCCACTTTTCCCACAGTTGTAGCAGATGTCCTCGAGAAGATCACAATTCTTAGCATGATGACCAGACTCGCCACAGCGGTAACAGATGTCAGACGGGTTGGTGGAACTGCACTGGGAACCTCTGCCACGGCCTCTAGCTCCGCGCCCTCGACTTCCTCCTCCTCTAGGGCATCCCCGGGCCCAGTGGCCAGAGCGTCCACACTTGAAACATTCTTTATTGCTCATGGCGATGGTGAGATCTTAGGGTGAGCGGGCCCACCACTGCCCCTGAGGGTCCGACGCACCTTTCCTTAGGGCGGCTTAGAAACAAGTGGCCGTTTTTCTCTAGGAGCCTCAGTGACGTCACACAAGGTTAGCTTACGATCCCACTCACGTGTCACAGGCATTCCAGCTGCCCCTCCTGCCTGACTTTTCCTTCTATTCTCGAAGTCAAAAGCATGACTGAGTGGTGGTATTTTCTGTTTCTTTTTTTTAATAAAAATAAATATTTGAGTCTTCAAGTTTGTTTGAATCCCTCCTTGCTCAGACAATGTACCCTGTAGGATTTCTTATTATTAAGAATTAGGTCTTCTTTGTGATCTAGTAGATGACCAGTTTTTATATATGATCTATGGACACAGGAAAAATATGTATGAGATGTATCTAATCCAGAAACAAATTATAACAAAGTAGACTAACTTTCTTTTTTGTTTTAAAAAATAAAATACAAATGTCCACAAAGATATGAAATACATAAAGCAGGAAAAAAATCTTTAAAATGCCACAGTGAGATTTACTCACAATCTTGCATATTTTTTGCAGGAATCTTAGTTTTTAACTAAGTTTTTTAACTACCATTTAAGTTATGAAACATAACCCGATTGAAGCATCCAGTGTAAAGAACACATTATTATTGGAAAATAAATTACAAAACTGTAATTTAAATATTGGACAGATTTCCTCTCTGTTGTTTCCCAAATTGTTTATATCTTACAAAAACCACATAAGATTAACAACATGTTCATTTATACACCTATATAAATAAGTATGGGAAACTAGACACTGGGGGCGCCTGGGTGACTCAGTTGGTTAAGCGTCTGGCTCAGGTCATGATCTCATGGTTTGTGGGTTCAAGCCCCGCGTGGGGCTCTGTGCTGACAGCCAGCTCAGAGCCTGGAGCCTGTTTCAGATTCTGTGTCTCCCTCTCTCTCTGACCTTCCCTTGCTCACACTGTCTCTCTCTCAGAAATAAATAAAACATTAAAAAATTAAAAAAAAAGAAAACTAGACACTGAAATATCAACTATAGCTATTTTGGGGCTACGTGATTGAATACAATTTTTTCTCCTTATTTTCCTTCTCTGTACTTTACAATTTTTGAAATGAGTTTAGATTGTTGGTAATTTTTAAAATCCATAAGAAACATTTTTCTTTAAGCTACTAACTAACTCTATGTTTTGCTTATGATTTTTTTTCCAGGCATCCAATACAAACATATTTAGTAAAGCATAGACATAAGAATGGTAAATGTAGCAGTTGGTCTTTATTTTCAATAAGACTTGGTTGAAATGTGCAACTAGTTCCATAAATGCAATGACAAAGATAAACATTTTCAAAAATTAATAGAAGTTTAGAGCCAAAGAGCATGAGCAATTGCCATTATAGAGTAATGAAATGAGTTTTATTCTTAAACAATTAAATCATTCTGCATAAATGGTTTCAAAGGCAAAAATTCTCTCCCTGGTTCAAAATTTGATATATGCTTATTAAATTAACCTTATTATCATGTTTAAATCCCCTTTCAGGGTTTTCAAAAAGCTTTAATTGGGACATGAAGTAAGATATGCATTTTACATCACAATAGAGGATACATGTATGTGTTATAACTCAAATAAGTTTAAGAAAAAATACTTACCTTTAATGTGTGCAATGCACTTTGATGTTTTATTTTAGATATTAAAAGAATAACTTATGCCAATAAATTTGAGAAACTAATAAAATGGATAAATTTCTTATAAAGTTTCTTGTAAAATTTCTATAAATTTCTTATATAACTGATACAAGTAGAAAATCTAACAAGTTCTCTATCCAATTAATTTTTTTAATTTAGAAACTTCCAATATATTTAAGAAAGAGCCCACATAAAAATTAGGATTATATGTAATGTAAGCTACACTCTGGAATGTGTAAAAGTTGTATTTGGCAGAAGGGAACTTAAAATCATGAAGTAACAATGAAATTTATATGTCTATATCTATATACACCACCAGCTGTATTTTCCTAGCCTGGGACTGTTGGGTAAAGCAAGGGGAAAGAAGAAATTAATATTAATTTGATATGTATAGTACAGGACACACTATGGCATAAATTTTGAATTAGAAGGGTAAATGATTTCTATAAGGAAATATATTCTTTCCTGTTTTTCTTGAGGCTTAAGATCCTGAAAGTCTAATTCAGTTTAATATATGGGAAGGCAACATGAAATTTCAAAGATAGGTGATGAATTTGTAAGCACCTGCCTCTCTTTTTTTTCCCCCGTCAGGCAAACATCCTAGTTTTATTTTTTTTCTTTTTCAAGTTTTTATTAAATTCCAGTTAATATTAATACCCAGTGTAATTTTAGTTTCAGTTGTAGAATTTAGTGATTCATCACTTACATACAACAGCTGGTACTCATCACAAGTGCCCTCCTTAATACACATTATCTATTTAACCCGTCCAACCCCCCACCTCCAGTAACCCTCAGCTTGTCCTGTATAGTTAAAAGTTTGTTTCTTGGTTAGCCTCTCTTTTCTTTCCCCTATATTCATCTGTTTTGTTTCTTGAATTCCACATATGAGTGAAATCATATGGTATTTGTCTTACTCTGACTGACTTATTTCGCTTAGCATAATACTCTCTAGCTCCATCCACATCATTGCAAATGGCAAGATTTCATTCTTTTTTTATGGCTGAGTAATATTTCATTGTATATATGTATGACCTCTTCTTTATCCATTCATCAGTTGATGAATGTTTGGGCTTTTTCCATAGTTTGGCTATGATGTTTTCTATTCATGTTGTAATAAATGCTTGTGGTGACCCATTACATTGATCTCTTAAGTACACTGAATGATTGTAACTGACAGTTTGAAACACACTGAATTAAAGAGTCATAACTGTAGATAATGCTCATGAGTTCTTGATGTTTCAATTTTAGATGTCTCAACTTACCTATGATTTTCTATTTCAGAGGATGTACATTTAGTCCTCTCTTATCTACACCATCTTTTGGTCCATGTCATATACTTACATATTTCAAATTCTCCACTCCAACCCACCCCGTGCTGCTTCACCTTTCTCCTAATATTGGTTAAGTCAATATCCAACATTTACATAATTATAACTATGTAAATGCTACTCATGGCTGAGCCATGAATACTCTGATCAATTTTCAGTACCTGCACAGGTTTTTGTCTCCTGGAGTTAGTTATTGTCATTCTTCATTTCCTTAGTTTCTTGTATGTTTACCTCATTTCTATTTCATAGATCTATATGGCTTCCCTTATACTAGTACCACACAGTCTTCTTTACTGTAGTTTTATATTTTGTTTTGAAATTGGTAAGAGTGAGGCCTCCAACTTTGCCCCTCTTTTCAAAAATGTTGTGACTATTTTGAGTCTCTTGCATTTCCTTATGAATTTTATTACCAGTTTATCCATTTACTTAAAAAAAGGCAACTTAGATTTTGATATATATTGTGGAAACTATAGATAGAATCGGAGAGTATTAACAATATTGAGTCATCCAATTCATAAGCACAGGATGTTCTTCCATTTATTTAGGTTTTTATTTTCACTCAACAATATTTTATAGTTTTCAGTGTCTAAGTCTTACATATCTTTTGTTAAATTTTTTCTAAGTATTCCATTCTTTTTGATGCTATTGTAAATGGGATTATTTTCCTAATTTCATTTTTTGGTTTTTCATTGCTAGTATATAAAAATACAATTATTTTTGTATATTGATCTTTTATCCTGCTACCTTGATAAATTGACCTGATTTGTAGTCTGAATAGTCTTTTAAGGGATTCCTTAGGATTCTGTAGACAAGATTATGTCATTTGCAAATGACATGAGATAGTTTGAATTGTTCCTTTCCAATATGGGTGTCTTTTATTTCATTTTCTTGCCTAATTGCCCTGACTAGAACTTTCAGTATAATGTTGAATAGAAGTGGTGATAGCCAACATCCTTGTCTGATTCTTGATCTTGGGGAGGGGGAAAGCTTTCAGACTTTAAGACCACTAAGTATGGTGTTATCTATAGGTATTTTATACACCTTCTCTATCAGGTAAGTTCTTTTCTATTCCTACTTTGTTGAATGTTCTTATCATGAAGGGGTGTTGAATTTTGTCAAATGCTTTTTCTGCATCTCTTGAGTTTGCCTTGACTTTTTGAATTTGCTAGAACTACCAGTTGAATAGAAGTTGTGAAAATGGGCATTATTGTCTTATTCCTGACCTTAAGGGGAAAGCATGCAGTCTCACCATTAAGTATGGTGTTAGCTGAGTTCTTGGTAGATACCCTTTATCTGACTGAGAAAGTTCCCTCCTATAGGAATAGTTTTGCTAAGCAAATTGGAAAGTTTGCTAAGCATTTTTTATCATAAAAGTTCATTGGATCTTGTCAAAGTCTTCGTGGCTATTGAGATGATCATGTGATTTTGTCTTTTATTCCATTAATGTGGTATATTATGTTGATTTTTATATGTTCATCAAACCCTACATTCCTCAGATAAATACTACTTCATCAAGGTATATAATCCTGTCTTTATGATCCTGGATTTGGCATGCTAGTATTTTCTTTTTTTTTTTTTAAATATTTTTATTTATTTCTAGGAGAGAGAGAGACAGTGTGAGCAGGGGAGGGTCAGAGAGAGAGGGAGATACAGACTCTGAAATAGGCTCCAGGCTCTGAGCTGGCAGTCAGCACAAAGCCCGACGCGGGGCCCGAACCCAGGAACCGCGAGATCATGACGTAAGCGAAAGTCAGACGCTTAACCGACTAAGCCACCCAGGCTCCCCTATGCTAGTATTTTCTTGAGTATTTTTGTATCTTTATTGATAAGGAATGTTGACATGTAGTATTTTTATTATAATGATATATCTGGTTGTCATTTCAAGGTAATACTGATCTCAAAGAATGATTTTTGAGGTCTTCCCACCTCTTCTACTTTTTGGAATAGTTTGTAAGGAATTAATATTATTTCTCTTTTAAATGTTTGCAAATTTTCACTAGTTAAGCCATCTCAGCCTGGGATTTTCTTATGGGAATTCTGTAAAATACTAATTTAGTTTCTTTACTTGTTGTAGGTCTATTCAGATTTTCTATTTCTTTTTGAGGCAGCTTTGGCCGTTGTGTCTTTCTGGGAATTTGTTTAATTCACCTAGATTACCTAATTTATTGGCATACAGTTGTTCATAATATTCCTTTTAGTTCTGTAAGGTCAGTAGTGATGCATTCTCTTTCACTCCTGACTTTAGATATTTGAGTCTTTTTTCTTTTTTTCTTGGCCAGTCCAGTTAAGGTTGTTTTTTTAGTTTTTCAATTTTCCTGCTCTTTGAAAAAGCCACTTTTGGCTTTGTCAATTTTCTCTAGTATTTTTTTAACACTTTATTTTATTTATTTTCACTCCAATCTTTATTCTTTACTTCTGCTTGCTTTATGCTTAGTTTGCTCTTCTTTGTTCAGTTTCTTAAAGATATCAATTTGAGATCTCTCTTGTTTTTATAATACGGGTATTCACAGCTATACATTTCCCTCTGAGCACTACCTTAGCTGCATCTCATACATTTTGGTATGTTGTGTTTTCTTTTTCATTTATCTCAAGGTGTTTACTAATTTTCTTTGTGATTACTTCTTTAAGCCACTGGTTATTCAGGAATGCAATATTTAATTTCCACACTTTTGTGAATTCCCCAAATTTCCTTCTGTTACTGATTTGTAATTTTATTCCATTATGATTGGAGAATATATTTGTATAATTTCAACCATTTTTTACATTTATTGAAGCTTGTTTTATTGCCTAGCATACAGTCTGTCTTGAGAAATGTTCCATGAGTGCTTGAGAAGAATTTTTATTCTACTGCTATTGGTTGGAACATTCTCTAGATGTCAGTTAAGTCAATTAGTCAATGACAGTATTGTTCCAGTTTTCTATCTAATTGCTGATTTTTTTTTGTCTACTTGTAGTATCCATCATTGAGAATAGAATATTCAAGTCTCCAACTATTATTGTTGGATTATTCATTTATCTATTCAATTTTGTCTGTTTTTTTCCCCATCACTTTGGGGATTTTTTGTTAGGTGCATATATGTTTTTAGTTGTTATAGTTTCTTGATGAATCATCCCTTTTATCATTATAAAATGCTTTAACCTTTTAAATATTTCTACAAGGTGTCATATTTCTCTCCATCCTACTACTCTAAAGCAGGTCTATATCATCTCTTGACCAAATGAAAAGTTGATGACATAATTCTCATGCTTAAAGTCTTTCTCCTAAATAATTACTAGATAAACTCTGTTAGGCCCAAGAGAGGAAATAATTTTTCCAAGATCAAATTAAGACAGTGACAGAGCTAGGACTACATCCCAGGCTTCCAAACTCTCAGTTGAATACCCCCTTTACTGTATGTACCACTGAGCTGGGTACTCTGGATTGACTTATTCAATATTCAATTAACTATCCTTCTTGTTTGAAAAGTTGGAAAGTCAAAAATTCCACTTTCTATACTCACTTGCAGCCAAAGTTCTGGACGTTAAATAGGGTCTATCAATCAGAATCAACTCCTCAAGATTTGGGAGGCATACGTGGCATCTTCCAGTTACATTTTGCCCCTTCCTGCTGGCAAGCAAATTGTGCAAACTTGCCACACAAATAACATTTTAATGTTCATTCACCAGCGTTGCTTGCCAATAATCAGTTATGGTGGTGACAGCAGCAGCTATGGTTTTTCATTTTGGCTTTGGTATATTCTGGAGTTCATGGATGCAGTTGTAGCCTCATAGATACTAGCAACTCTGGTTAGGCTGTTTTGTTTTGTTTTTAATTTTTGTTTTTGTTTGTTTTGACAGGTACTCTGTAAATTCTACCCTAGGTGGGGCCACCAGAACCATGATCCATGTTCTCAGTTCTAACGGGGACCCCGTTATCCTGGGCCTCAGGTTCACACTCATGATCTTAGACTGGAGCCTACAGATCCAGTGGCAACACTATAATCCCTCTTCTGGGAGTACTTAAGCCTTCAAGACCACATGTCGGATTTCCTAAACACTGTCCTAAGGGCCTGTAGGCTGAGAATCTCTGATATGAGCCCCTGACTCTCCTAAGACCGCTAAGTCAATTTCTGGGACTCTGGATCTCAGATTCAAACACACAGACACATCGAAGATGGCTTACACCAACTTGGAGCCTCCATCTATAGAACCCCATCAGATCTGGACCCCTACCTTTAATGTTGCCTATGCATAGGCTCAGTACAGGGCTCTTCAAGCCAGATGGGGATCTATTGAATTGGGAGGGGACTTAAAACCCTCAAGAATGGACCTTCATCTTCAATATTACTTTGGCTATTCGGGGTCTTTTGTAGTTCCATCCAAATTTTAGGATAGTTTGTTCTAGTTTTGAGGGAAATGCTGGTGCAATTTTGATTGGGAGGATTAGGAGGAATGTAATGGAGGACCATGGGGGAAAAGAAGGGGAAAAATAGTGGGGGAAGGGGAGGGAGGCAAACCATGAGAGACTCTCGAATGTTGAGAACAAACTGAGGGCTGATGGGGTGGGGGGAGGGGAAAGGGGGTGATGGACATGGAGGAGGGCACTTGTGGGGATGAGCACTGGGTGTTATATGGAAACCAATTTGACAATAAACTATTTTAAAAAAATAAAATGTGAAGGTTAAAAAAAATGGACCTTCAAGCCCCAGCCAGAGGATAGGTCCCTACTAGAAGGTCTCATTTTATTCCTCAATGTCCAGCTGCATATTTTGTGGGGAGAGGGTGGGCTCAAGGGCCAAGTGACCACTGGACCCCCTTTTTTCCCTCAGGAATCTTAAGTCTCAGTCATGTTCTCTGTTAGGTCATTTTTTTGAAAGGCAGTGGCCTCAGGGGAGGCAGGGGCCTGGGGCAGGGCCTGGGGAATGTGCTTGTAAAACTGAGACAGCAGTAGTAGTGGTGAGAGAACTCTGGTTGGTCAGTTCTATATTCTTCTAGGAGTTATTCCTTGAGATTCTGCCTAGAACCTGTTCCTCTTTTCCTTCCAAATAGTTTGTAAATATGTAATTTTCTATATTAAATTCTCTCCTACATCTAAAATACAGATGGGTTTTCTGCTCCTTGCAATGAATTCTGATTGATATAAATAAACATCTTCAAAATTATATTGTGACCTCCTTAAAAACATACACATCCTTTTAAGTGACACACCTTTGCTCTATAACCAGATATGTTTATTGCCCATACACAAGAGTAGATGTATTCTAGGCCTTAGTGTATCTTATATTCGCCCCCTGCCTGGACTTTGTTGCAACAGATCATTCTCCAAGTAATTTATCAGGGAGTCAATAAACAAATCAATCCTGTTACTTGGTCTCTTTGCCATTTTGTCCCCTATTCAAATTAATTAACTTTTTGCAATGAAATTAAAACCTTTATTAACATGAGTTTGTTACTGTACTATCTTCCCAATCTCTGCTTTCCTGCTGCCTCATTCCTCAAAATCACAAAGAACAGACAAGTTCTTGTGCCATCATGGAAAAATTATTGGACTGTGAGAAGACAAAGGTACTCACTTCCTCAGTTGTTTTACATCCTTGCAATGACTTTTGCAAAGTCAAATCCAGTTCCATGTCAGATTTAGTTGATGTACAATTTGACAAGGTAAAGCTGTATTCAAGGGATTAATAGAGTATTCTTTTTGGCTACATCTCCTCCCTGCACTCCAACCGCAATTAAGGGTATTCACAGGTTTCAGGAAATCCTCCATGTTAGTCAAGATTCCTCATAGAAGCAGAATCAACATGATACCTCTATCTATATATGAATATATATGACCATACCAATATGATATCTATCTATCTATATCTATATCTATATATCTACAACATGGTTATAATTATGTATCTATAATTATAAATATATATCTATATCTTTGTTGGAAGTCCAAAATCTGGGAATAGCTGGTGTTGCAGTTCAAGTCTAAAGGCTATCTGTTGGCAGAATTCTGTCTTGCTTGACAAAGGTTAGTCTTTTGTTCTAATTCAGGGCTTCAACTGACTGATGAGGCCACCCCAATTACGGGAGGCATTCTGCTTTACTCAAATCCCACAGATTTAAATGTTAATCTCATCCAAAAACACTGTCACAGAAACATCCAGGATAATATTTGATCACATATCTGGGCATCATGGCCCAGCAAAGTTGGCACATAAAATTAACCATTACAGCCTATACAAGAGGGTATAAGGTGAGGGAAAAGAGGGAAATAGAATGTTAGTCTAAAATGGGTGGATACAATAGAGGTCTCCAAATTTCTTCTTTACCGCTCCAGAGGAACTGCTTATGAACTGGGAAGTTCAGACAAATAGGTAGGCCCAGGAATCTAAATATTTTATAAGGTTCAAAATTTACAACTTGTGCCTCCTTTTAGAATTTCTCTTCAGATGGAACCATTGTAGATTAGGGAAGTATTGTCAAAAGGAAGAGAAGTGGAAAGAGCAAGTAACTCCATTTGTAAGAATTATTAAGTGCTGACCTCAATTTTAACAATATTTTTAAAAAATGAGTGCTGTCCATTTATTTAAAAAGATAAAGATGATAATTAGAAACATGGAAAAATAGTTAAAATGACACATTGTTACATGTATAAAAATAAAAATGGTGATGTTAAAACCTTACATATTTAAACAAAAATTTAAAGAACACAAAGATACACTAATAGGGATGAGGTTTCTTTTTGGAGGAATGAAAAATTCTAAAATGGTGGTGATGGCTATACAACTCTGTGAATACACTAAAATCCATTGCATTGTACACTTTAAGTTGGTACATTGTATGGCACGAAATTATATCTCAATAAAACTGCTGTAGCAACAAAAAAAGAACACAAAGAGCAACTGGGAGATTTGGCAGTGAAACAGTGAACTAAGAATAGAAGAGGGATTGACGAAGGAAGGATAGGCTGAAGAAGAGATGGTGATGGAAGCCGGTGGGAACAAGGGTAAGATACGAGTAGGAAGCAGATGGGATACAGCCCTAGGCCCTGGGGAAAAAGTGAAGGCCAGGGGGCTGGTTAACCTCTGAAAGGCGGTAGCGGGTGGGGGTGGGGAGAAGAGGGCGTACTCAGCGCATGCGCCAGAAGCACACTGCGGCGGTCCCGGAGAGGCAGCTCTTAACTGGCATCAGGGCTGCGGCTAGAGATGCGGCTGGTTCTCTGTCGGCTGTCCAGTTCCACCTTGGCGTGTGCAGCCACTCTGGATCCGTTGCTCTGTCCACCCTGTCTTGCTGCAGCGAGGGCTAAGAATTCATGCTACGACACTATTCAGCCTGGAGGTAAATTAACAACGTAGAAGAACACGGAGGCGGGAGGAGGGAACTAGGGCCGGGGAGACTCTTGATTTGTGTATTCTCCTGGTTCACGAGGGGAAAAAGTGAAGGACAGCACGGTCCTCCGACCTACAAAAGGATATTGAGCGTTTACTTTCCATTGTGAAAGATTACGGACTTCTTTCCTCTAATCAGGGTTGAGGCACAGGAGCGTCGGTATTTCCCATTACGTTCTCTGGTTAAAAATTTTGGGAGTTCATCTTACGTAGCAGGTGTATTTAAAGGGTGGGCCTTAGGAGTAGGCTCATCCAATTATGAGAGGTGTTGTTGTTGTTGTTGTTTTGCCTTTGTTCAGAGTGGTGGGTCTTATTACGGAATCTGAGGGTAAGCCAGCTCCTCCCTGGGGACTGGGTCAGCGTCCATCTAGATTTGCTCTCTGCCGTCACCTGCAATGCCGTCTTTCCCATATTCCATGTCCCTAGTTTATCACACCTGCCTCCATTAGGAAATGCTGATAGTGGCTCTCCTTGAGCACTGGGGCACAACTATGGCGAGAAACACGTCCAGATAGCATCAGGCATGTATATATAAGAAACCCAGGAGGAAGGAGGGCAGGGTCTAGGGGAGGACGGTCTTGGTGCGCATGTGTATTTGGGAGGTTGGGGGAGGCGCGGAATCACGCACACATATTTGAGAAGGCCTGATTTGAGGGGAAGGGGCCCCAGCTAGGGAGAGTGGGAGGTGAGCACGCGCAAGCTCGGGTGGGGGTGGGGAGGAGCGCCGAATGCGTATTTAAGAAAACAGAGTTTCCAGTACACAGCTGGCAGCCACGGTTGGGAGGGAAAGTGAAGGCGCGCATGCGTATTTAAGACGACATTGTGACGGTTGGCTTTAGGAGGGGAGAGGGGCGCATGCGTATTTCAGACGGAATGACGGGGAGGCGTGCACTGTAGGTGTAATTAAGATTGCAAAATGGCGAGGGGGGAGGTAAGTTGTCTTTGCTAGGCCATCTTGGGCTGGGGGGGCCTTGCAGAGAAGTACAGCTACCTTTCTGGTTGGGTGGAAGGATCTGCCGAGTTGGAGTTGCCCTAGGCTGTGGCCATATTCACCAGTAATTAACCTAGAATCTTAGTCCTTCAGTGGCCCATTGATAAATGTGGGTTTAAAATGCCGAGGTGATGATGACTGTATGAAAGGTTTCGACAGCTGGTGTATGTAAGAAATGCATAAAACGGGAGCATTGGAGACAGGCCACATTCCGGCAGTACACAGTTGGAGGGCCCCCTGACTGACTTTGGGCCGCTGTACTTGGCATTCGACACATTGTCTCATTCCTTCAGAGTTGCAGAACACAGCGATTGCAGTATTGTGAGAATCTACTGTTAACGTTGGTCAGGAGCCCTTGCTTTTCCCCCTTGCAGAACATAGGGGTGAGGATTTGGCTGTTTCCACGTCCATGTTACACTTTAAACCCAGGGTTTGGACAAATGGGAATGGTGGTGTGAAGGTGACCTAGGTTCATACCTTTTCCTCGAGATTATTTTTTTCTGCAAAACTTTAGCCTAAGGGGAAGAATTTTTTAGGTAGCCCTACTGTTGTGGATCTCAGAGGGCTGTCAGTGAGGATCTATTGTAAATCGCTAAAACTTAAATACGTAGCTGAAAGGGCACAGGATTGAAAATTGAGGAGACGGATCTTTTCCGATAATCCTAGCTGTAATCTCCTATTGGTCCTTTTCCTTCTCTGAGCCTATTTCTCTATTTATAATAATTATATTCAAACGTCTGTAGCACTTGAAACTATGTGCCAGGTACTGGTCTGTGTGCTTTCACACGTGCCTCAACTCATTTAGTACTCTCCACAATCTTCTGAAATAGCAGTACCGTTATTCATATTTTACAAATGAAAAATATGAGGGACATAGTAATTTGCCCAGGGCTTTACATCCATTTGAATGGCTGAAACTGGATTTTTGTCCAGATTGTATGGGTCCATAATGCTGTATTCTTAAACATTATGCTTTAATCCCCTAAAATGAGGGGGCAAACTTAAGGGACCCTCCTTTTATGATTTCAAATTTTGTTTTTAACTTACCTGTGCTGTTTAAGAAAGGAGACCTGTTTGCTCTTGGCTGCTTTTTACGGGTGCATCCTACAGCTTTACGTATGTAGAAGACACAGAGTAAAGAATTGTTGATTTGTAGCCTACTGGGGTGGCTGGCCATCCTTATCTACCCTTGTCTTCTATGCTTTTTGTTCTGCAGAGGGTTTAAAATGGCCGACTGCAGCATGCTGGACACACCCTTCTTGTTTTGCCTGATTTGAGATCTGGTCAAATGCTTTGAGTCTTTTAAGCTGCAGCAGATATTTTTTTTTTTACCCGTTATTAATATTGTGGTGTGTTAATACAAATGTCCAATAGTAAAGGAAAGGTTATTGTTTCTTTTCTTATAATAGAAGACTGAAAATACATGCATTTCTTTATTATTTGTTAGGATAGATTTACTGAAGTGGAATTACTATATCAATGTGTTTTTAACACTCAATATGTATTGATGAATTTCATTCCGAAAAGGTCATACCAAATTTTACTCACTTAAGTATTCAGTGGTGTTTGTTTTCAAAAAGGATGATATAGATAAAAACCAGTATTATTTTAATTTTGCATTTCTTTAGTTATTAGTGAGTTTGGACTCCTTCCTCTATATATTTCTTAGCAGTTTAATTTTCTTTCATGTGATATTACTTCATGGCTTACACTGCTTTATCTGTTGGAGTTTTAGTTGAGTGTTATTGTTATTATCTGTTTGAAAGTATTCTTCAAATAACGTCTATTACTCAGATTTCTGCATTGTTATATACTCCAGGTTATTTTTGCCTTTTAATTTTTGTTTACAAATGTTTGGTTTGTAGAGATTTGAAAGCAAGTGGTAAATTTGTCCATCTTCTATTTTGTGATTTTTCTTCCATTGTTTAAGTTTGCATAGTTTCCTCAATCTAGAAATTTGGTAAATCTGCATTTTAGCTTTGTCTGAGGATAACCATCAAGTATGGGGAAAAAGTATCTGTAGTTTTACCACCCAGAGATAACCAGTGTTATAAATGTGTTCACGTCTTTTCATTCCCTGCATTTTTCTACAGTTGATCATGTATTTATACTATTTTATGTTGTTTTGTGTTTAACATTATAACATTTTTCCATGCTAAACATTCTTTGCAATCGTCATCTAATGGTTTCATGATATCTTGTTGTATGGAAATAATTTAAGAAATTCAGTATTTTAAATTATTAGAATGAATGTCTTCATTTTCATTTAGTTTTTATTGTTTATCTTTTTTGAGTTATTTCTTTATAGAGTTCCAGAATTAGAATTGTTCATCAGAAAGTTTGAACATTGTAGAGATTTGCTATAGTAACATTCAAAAAAACTATGTCATTTTTTGTACCCAGCTATTTAGGAATTTAAAATATTTTTTGCTAACTTTATATGTAAAAGAATGGTAACTTTGTTTTATGATCCATTTCTCTGATTATTGGTGAGGCTGGATTCTCAAATGTTAATTATTAACTCTTTGTGAACTATTCAATTTGGGTCTGAATGTTACATATTTGTAAGAGCTGTATATTATGTGTTCTGTATAAGGATCTATTATCCCTTGTCATTTACTGCAAAGGATACATGTGATTTGTTGTACATATACTCCTAGTACATGTTGGCTTTGAATCTTAAAAAATGTTTGTGATTCCAAAGGCAACTGCTTTGTGGAATACATGTCAGATTCTTGGTAGCCATTTTGAGATAACATTTCTTTGTCCTTTAAATAGATAGCTATTTCTTTTTTATCTAAAAGGAGAGTTTCTTGAATGCTGCATAGCATTAGTGCACCCTGGCTGTGGATGTGGGAAGAAGACACAGGAACATTTTGTCCCTAATAAGAAGCCAACTTAGATAAGACACAAAACAGTAGTATCCTCGCCCCCATCCATTCTGGGACTGATCTTATTTTGAATATTTATGAGTGATCTGGGGGAGGGTATGGACATAGTGTAATGTCCACATATATAGATAACACTAAGCACTTTGGGGCCGTAAAATGCTGGTAGGAACGAACTGTAACACGTGAGAAGGCATTGTGAGTGTGGGCTGACCGTGGTAGAGTGAAACAGTGTAGGTAGGCAAGAGCAATATAATGACTTTAGGGGAAAATAATATGTTAAGCATATAAAATAGTGGCCTTAAAGACGCTGAATCCCAAGACAGGGATCCCAGTGTAAATGGCAACAATTTATTGATGTCATCAGCTCAATTTTCTGGTGCATAGACAAAAGAGCCATTAAAAACATGGGCCCTATTAAGAACAGTATGAGACACAGAAAAGTTCCATCCTGTCTTTGTATAAAACCATCTGAGCCAAATGACTCATAATATTTTCACAAGAAGTCTCTTACTATCATTCAGTTTTGAAAAGTGATTGGGAAAAGTACATTATTACATCATTTCATTTTTCTTATTTATTATGAGGTATATAATTTAAAGAATCTGTTTAATCATATTTATTAAGTAAACCTTTCTAAATTATTATTCCCAATACATGAGCTATATACTATCTCATATATATGTTTAATAACATTCTAATTCTTATATTTTCAGTGAATGGGGGAGGATTATAGGATTTAGAGGTGCCAACTGATTTGTTACGTATTGCTTTTTGCTATCCAGTTACACTGGGTTAATCCAGTTAGTCATAAGCTCCAATTTTTCAGCATTTTGTTAGTTGCAGATGTTAAACCAGGCTTAGGTATGTGGGGGAGAATGAGAGATTTATAATAAGCAAAACAAAATGACAACAGAGCCTGTATTGTAGAGGACGTAATGGAGAAGGTCCTTTTCTAGACATCTGTGCCTACCTTAAGTATGGGAATCCCATTTTACATCATGCCAGTATCTAGTTCCCAAACCTATATCTGATCAGATGTTAGGGAGAGCCTGGATATTTGAAATAGCCTAAAAGCATTTAACCTTTGATTTCTACAATTTGTTCTTCCCCTTTCTTGATGTTGCAGCCAGCAGCAGCCTGGAACAGCGCCCCCTGGAAAGAAATTTTACATCGGCCATTATAATACAACCTGATAAGTGTTACAGCACTTACCAGGTTGTATTGTAATTGTCTGTGTATATGCCTGTCTCCTTTCCTATGTTATCAGTTAGACTGTGAGCTCCTTGAGGGCAGGAACAGTGTCTTCTTCTCCAGAGCCCAGCCTGGCACATTAGTAGGCCTCAGTAAATGTTTATTGGATGAATAAATGCATGACTCATCAACAAACATTTATCGTGTGCCTGCTAAGGTGATCTCCACAGGCTCTGGACTATCAACTGTTTATTCAAAATGCATGTGGTCAGAAACTTGGTATTTCTTTCTAGCTATGTATCATAAGAGTTTTTCTGAGATAATGATATTTTTTTGTGTTTGGATTTCAGTCTTTGGTATTTACAGATGTCGCTACTGTTGCTGCTGCTGACAGCCTCTTCCTTGGTGGGACCTGGGTGATAGCTGCCAGATCATGAGCCTCATCCTCAATGCCCAGTGTTTGCTAAGTGGTTCCTGTTGGTAGACTCATCCCCTTTTCACTCCTCCTCAGATCATCCTTCAAATAGTGTTCCTAAGTAGGGCTCCACATTCTAGATCAAGGGTAGGGAAATGCAGCCCATGGACTGCCTGGTTTTGCAAATAAAGCTCTATTGGAACACATGTTATTTGTTGACATTTGGTCTGTGTCCTTTCTGGCCTGTAGTGGCAGCATTGAGTAGCTCCATCAGAGACCCAGTGGCCAGTAAAGCTTATCCTTAACAGAAAAAGATTGCCTACTCTGCTTTGGATGATTACTCAACAGTGGTAGGGGCATCTCCACTCACCAAAGATACTTCTGGTATCTCAGAAACTAATTTATTTACCTCATTCGTTACTGCTTATAACAAGTCTTTTTCCTATTTTACAGGTGAGCCAGCTAGAACACTTCAAACTAGATTGATTATAAGGCCTCCACCAGAGTCCTACAGTCAGTCAGTTATACCATGTACTTCAACATCAAGTTTTGAGCTTCATCTCTAGAAATTCCTTTTGTTATATACTAACCTGAAGAATGTGGCCATATCATACCCTTGGTGCCTTATGCCTTGACTCCCTCCTTCCTACACAGCTCTTTGCAATGAGAATATGGAAAATAACGCATTAATGTGAGATAAGGCAGAAAGGTAGGCTGAGGCAAATGTTTACAGGGTCTGAATGCTAATGCACAAAGAAATGGGGTTTCTGAAACATTCACTTGCTGAAACTTAATACAGTTAGGGAGCCTGGACTTCCAAGAGCTTAGGGCCTTCCCCTTTACCCTCCCTAACCTCCCACACTGTTGTCTTGGTTACCTGCCTGTAGGTATATTGTGATTCATTTCAGGTCATTAAAAGGTTGAGAGCTCCCAAGTCCAATTCAAGAAAGCTCCATCTAAAAAAGTAAAATGGAAAGAATATAGGATAGTTTCATTTTAGGAGTGAAATGAAAGGAAAGGCCTTACTTAACAGCGTTATTTTTCAAGCTGCTTGCTGGATTTTTTCCCCAGCATTCTATTATGAAAAATTTTAAATATACATATAGAAAAGCTAAAGAATTAAACTTTGAAAACCCATCTATCTACCAACTAGATGTTACAATTAACATTTTGCCATATTTGCTTTATTGCATATTCATCCATCTTTGTTGGGTAGGTTTTTAAAATGTTTGTTATCATCCATTTTGATCTCATCTGTATCTGACCTGCATGGTACCAAAAAAATAGTTTCTTTGGATTCTTATCTATAGTTCCCAAGTTGGCATGGATACTACTGCAGCCTAAGTATATATAAGGAGATCTGCTTGGCAGTGAGATTCCAGTGAGAAAAGCTATTTGGTTTCTGAAAGAAAATGGTTGCAGCTCACTGCTTAGTGGAAATGGTAGGAGAAAGAAAGATGGAAGTCCAGGTTCCAGTGTCAATGAATCTTCTAATTGTATATTGTTCTACATTCCATTCACTTCACTGCCTTGTGGGGGGCGGGGAGGGCAGGTGGTTTTATGAGCAGCTTCTGCTTGTTTCTTACCTTTTAGACTTGATGAAGGAAAAACAACAAAGTCACATCAAAATGCCACGGAGGTGATTTAGCATTAGCACAATTCCTTGGAATTTTACCAGATGAATTTCTAATTTGGAGTACTGTCAAATAATATTCTTATGGACCTTTTCTATTAGCGACAGCCTCAGAGTCCATTTAGGAAGCACCATGAACTGAAATCTTAATTTATCTTCATCATGAACATAATAATGGTAAACGTTTCCTGTTTGTGTCTGTCTCCCTTCATTTAAGCTCAAGGGCAGAGACTGTATCTTACTCATCTTTGTAATTCTCTTAGTAATAAATGTTTGTATTCATAACAAACTATGTTATTGTGTTTAATAACCATCACATGGGCAAATATTAAAATATGTTACACTAGGGTTGGTGGCATTACCCAATTTCAGTGTAATTCTTTGTAGGGGCAGTTTGGCAGTATATATTAGTGGGGAGAATGAATATTGTCTGATTTTGACCATGCAATTTCATTTCTAGGGCTATACCCCAAAATATTCTAAAGAAATATTCCACAATAAAAAATGGAAAAGATTACCTATTGATGAATAATAATTTGGGTAAATAAATTTTGATGTATTTATGTAATATTATGACATGGAATTAAAAATAAAAATGTTAAAAAAATAGTCTTATAGATGAATATTTTACTTAGAAAGGTGTATCAAGTATATTAATTGAAAATAAGGCTAGAGGGCAATAATATGGTTTTCACCTAATGTTTGTAAAATAAAAGTTAATGTTTGTGTACATGAAATTAGTTGGAAGAACATACTTGAGTGTTAAACTCACTGGGATTCTATCATTTTTACTTCCTATCCTTAATATATTTCTGGAATTTTTTTCTCACAGTATGCATTTATGACTTTAAAAGTTAGAAGAACACTGAAAATATTTCCATTTTGAAATTTGTTGACCTAAATAGAAGCAGAATAAATTGGGTGGTAAGGGGGCCGGAAACTGGAACAGTTTCGTTTGGAAAAGAGCTAGATGTAGTGGGGGAAGGGAGTGGTGGAAAGAAAATCTGTCTTCAGAGAAAGTCCCTAACTACCAGCTACTCTATTCTTGGCTCCTTAGGGAAGGCATTTCATGCATCAGGGTTTATATTTACCATTTATTTCCCAGTTCTGCCCTGTAGAAATTTCTTTCCCATTCTTGTCCGTCTGAGTTGTATGTAATAAGCTAAATAATTGCTGGTGGCAGCAGCTGCTTGTAGGTGTGCAGATCTTACTCTAGTAATAGCTGCTTTGCTTTATCTAATGAAGAGATGGCTCAAACTCATCAAGACTCCTGCTCCCCTCCCCCAATGCTTGCTGACATGAAATCTTTACCATTTATGCTGGGAGAACTTTCTCCCTGGCTTTCATGATTATTAGTAGATTATAAGACATTTTTGCTGGTGGGTAATGAAACAGTTAAAAATGAGCCCTGAGAAACTGCCTCTTGGGTTTTCCTGGGATTTGAGGGTTGTTTGCATCTCACTGGGTGACAGGAAATCTGGTTGCATTAGCTCACGTACCAACATCTAATGATATTAATAGTTTGGACTGGATTGCTTTTCATGCTAAGCAGCTAGGGACTGGGAAAGTTAGAGGCAATAGGCTGCTTCCTTAAAAAGAAAGGACTCTTGGGGATATTAGTCTTATCCTGTGTGGGTCTTAGGTCTCAGAGACCCTGTCCTCCTAGTGGTTGAGTTTTGGAGATAGGGGAGTAGCCACTGGCGTACCTATCTCCCTTTGATCATTTTGGTAACTCAGGCAGCTGATAAGGCAATAGATATGTTCAGTTCCTTTTTACATACAGGTAAGGTGAGTCCTGGTGGAAGTTGGAATTGTAAATGATAGCCCAGAGCCCAGGGTTTTGTTACCTTTCATCATTAGTATGAACCAAATGCCATCCAATGACTAGCTAGATGGAGGTTTCATTTACCTTTAGGGAGTTCTTTTAGCTAGGAATACAGAATGGAGGGTCCTATCTTCCAGACATAGAAGGGCCCCTAAAAAATCAAGTTTATGCCCATTCAAAGGTAAAGATATTGAGGTCTAAAGAGGGTAAAGACTTGGAGGCAGCTAGGAAAATTAAGCATCATACTTAATATCTGAGTTCTAACACTTTGATACAGCCAGTTGGTGCCTGTGTATGCAAGTTACCTCATTTTAAATGGATGGAAGAATTCTTATAAATAATAATTGTAGACATTGAAACAGTCTGCCAGATAGAGAATATAATTAACACTAATTAGTAATGCTTATTACCAAGAGCAAAATCTGAGATCCATGGTATGGGCGGGATGACTTGACTGACATGGTAAAAGTAAATTAAAGCTAGATCTCAAAACTTGGCTATTCCGTGTTACATTTGTTTCTTCTTCCTTCCCTCTATCCTGCAGGTGACACCAAATGTGATCAGAAGTCATGCCACTGGTGAAGAGGTATACTGAGCCTGGCCTGGCCCAGTGAGGTTACTAGAGAATTAGGAAAGGCTTAAATCGGTATCCTGCACATGGTTATCAAATCATTGTGAAGTCTTGGTAAGTGGTTAGTGGTTTTGGTGGGCTAGCACAGTTAGTGGGAAGGGACAGGGAAGGTAGTCTTGATAGATATTAGGCAATTAGTTGATATTTTCCCCATCATGGTATGAATAAAAGGAATCTTAAAATATTCAGACTACACTAGAAAGTAATGATCCTAACCTTTCATTTTTTTTAAGTTTCTTTTTTAAATTTTTTTGAGAGAGATCGAGAGTGTGAGCACAAGTTGGGGAGGGGCAGAAAGAGAGGGAGAGAGTATCCCAAGCCGGCTCACAGCCCGATGCAGGGCTTGAACTTGCAAACTCTGATATCATAACCTGAGCTGAAATCAAGAGTCAGGTGCTTAACTGACTGAGCCACCCAGGTGCCCCCAACCTTTAATTTTTTCATCCTCTCATTTTGCATATCTTGCCCAAGATTATAGCTAATTAGTGTAGGAAATGGATTTGAATTTAAGCCAGTACTGTGTCTTTTACCCTGTGCTTCCTCTAAGTTTGATCTAAGTCTAAGGAGGCCATAGTCTTTATTTCACACTGAAAGAGGTTTTTTTTTTTTAAGTTTATTTATTTGGAGAGAGACAGAGACAGCACAAGTCGGGGAGAGGCAGAAAGAGGGAAAGAGAGAGTATCCCAAGCAAGCTCTGTTCTGCCAGCATAGAGCCCAATGCAGGGCTCAAACTCAAAAAACTGTGGGATCGTGACCTGAGCCAAAACTGAGTTAGATGCTTAACCGACTGAGCTACCTGGGTGTTCTTCACATTGGAAGATTTTTATCATAGCCTCTGAGATTATTCTTTCCCAATGAAGGAGATTTTCATGGTATAAAATATTTTTATGCAGACAGTCACCTGGAATGCTTGTTAAAAATGCAGATTCCTGGATAGCCAGGAACCTTGTCATTGGTCAAGAGCAACACTAAGACCCACCTGTCACTTATATTGAGGCTTCCTGCCCAGTGGGTTCATCAGCAAGCCAGAATGAATCACCATTGCCATGGATGTCCTTGTGAGGCAGCTAGGAAGCGTTGGTAAGCTGCCAGTGGTTTGGGTGGGGCTTCCCCGTTGGTAGTAGAGAAGAAATGGTTGTGATGCAGCACTTCCCCCCTTAAACAGACAGTTGCTAAATGCTTACTAGTTGCCAGAGACTATTCTAGATATTAACAAAGTTCTGCTATCATGGAACTTTCATTCTTGTGAGAGTAGACAAAGGAACAAAGAACTAGGGGAAGCATAAAGTATCATACATGTTATATCAGAAGTTTTTCCATTATGGTATGAAAATTGTGTTAAAAATGGGTAGGTTAGACCAAGCAACACCTTGTGTATTTTCCCCACTTCCTATGCTTCCTTTTAATACCTACTCCTGTCTTTTAGTGCAGTGGAGGCTGACCAAGCTGAGTATGGGAGGGTCATAGGTGATGAAAGCAATCTTTTTCTTTTTGTAATCCCTCACTAGGCTGAATTATGAAGGATGTCTTTTGAAAAGTGTTATGGAGAGTCTACCAGCTCTCCCACATGACTGAACATGTAGCAGAAGAGAAGGACCCTCTCAGTGATTAAGGTAAGTAGGGGAGGAAAGGATGACTTTACCCTGACTACTATCAGGGAAGCTCTTAGAAATGTCATTTCTGGGAGCCAATACTTTTATTTTCTTTTTAAATTTTATTTATTTCTGTATTTACATATTTATTTCTTACTTATATTCAAGTTAATTAGCATACAGTGTAATTATAGTTTCAGGAATAGAACCCAGTAATTCATCTCTTACATATGGCACTCAGTGCTCATCCCGAAAAGTGTCGTTCTTAGTGTCATTCTAATACAGAGGTTGCCTTAGATGGAAACACTATCCTTAGTCAAGGTAGGAGGCTGTAGTTTTGATAATTTGCTGTGTCAAAACCTAAATTTCTCATTCAGAATAGGAGGAGTTAATCCTTCCATTGCTGTGTAAAAATGTGATCTGGACAAAGGAACAGCTATCTCAGTCAAGTAAGTGATTATTTTGACATGGAAATAAATATTTTTCTTTAACCTTTTGTTATATGTGTCCTATTTAATACCTTTCTTAATAATGAACCTACTTTACATTTCTAGAAGAAAATTTTTTTACTTTAAATGATTTTTGAGTTAGGTTACCTAAATTTGCTATTTTTGATGTTATTTTCTGTTTTATTTTTTACTATTTTGTTTCTGTTCAAAAGTGAGTTTTTGGTTGGGGTGGCAGTCTTTGTCAGATGTTGAAATTAGGGTCATTAATGAAATCTTTTTGCTTGATATTTTAAATTTAGCAGATTTCAAACATGTTCCATGCTATTAAATATGGTTGAGGGGCGCCTGGGTGGCTGAGTTGGTTAACTGTCCAACTTCAGCTCAGGTCATGATCTCATGGTTTGTGAGTTTGGGTCTCGCGTCAGGCTCTGTGCTGACAGCTCAGAGCCTGGAGCCTGCTTTACATTCTGTGTCTCCCTCTTTCTCTGCCCCTCCCTAGCTCGTGGTTTGTCTCTCTCTCAAAAATAAATAAACATAAATTTTTTAAAAATGTGCTTTAATAGCATCTCTTTTAAAGTGGCACATAATATGTCACTGCATTAATATAATATTTTAATTCCTATCTAATATTTGGCTCTTGTTCAATTACTGCTCTTTTAATATTGTATAAATAATACTGATGTGAATATCTCTGTAGATAAATCTTTGCACATATCCATTGTTTGTTTCCTAATACTGAATTAAATGTACAATCCCTCTAGTAGTATATGAAAATGCCCTTTTTTTTATATCCTCACCAGTACATGACATTATAGTTTCTAAAAAATCTGCCAGTTGCAAAGGTGAAAAGTGGTCTTCTTTGATGTTTTAGTTTTTATTGATTCCTAATGAGCAAGAACAGTTAAAAATCTTCCTTGGAACTTGTTTTTGAGTTTCTTCTTCACAGATTTTGAAGCTACCATATGTTGCAGATATTTTCCCCAATTTGATGTGGAAATTATTTTATTTTATTTTATTTTTATTCACATATAATTATACAGTGTTATTAGTTTCAGGTGTATAATAGAATGATTCAGCAGTTCTGTAGATTACTCAATGCTCATTATGATAAGTGTTCTCTTAATCTCCTTTACCCATTTCACCTGTATCCCTTTTACGTACCTCCCCTTTGGCAACTGCCAGTTCTCTATATTTTTAAGAGTGTTTACTGTTGTTTTGTTGGTCCACTCTTACTAGCTGGCTGGAAGTCCTAGCCATCATAGCAATCATCCAAGAGAAAGAAATAAAAAGCATCCAAATTGGCAAAGAAGTTAACTTGTTAACAATTTGTACATGACATGACACTATACATAGAGAGAAAAAAAACTAAAATCTCCACCAAAAAACTGTTAGAATAATTTCTCCTGTTACATACCAACTTGCCCATTCACTTTATCTTTTTCAACCCACCTCATGTTTTTAGCTTCTTCATTAGTTCTGTTTACTCTGGCCTTCACCTTTTTTTTTTTAATTTTTTTTTTATTTATTTCTAGGAGAGAGAGACAGAGACAGTGTGAGCAGGGGAGGGTCAGAGAGAGAGGGAGTCACAGACTGAAACAGGCTCCAGGCTCTGAGCTGGCAGTCAGCACAGAGCCCGACGCGGGGCTCGAACCCACGAACCGCGAGATCATGACCTAAGCGAAAGTCGGACGCTTAACCGACTAAGCCACCCAGGCGCCCCTCTGGCCTTCACCTTCATCATAGGTTTGCTTGCTTATGGCCCTCATGGCCTCACCTCTGCATTGTGTTGGCTTGCTGTATATCCTTTGAGTTTCACTTACTTTTGCTACTGTGATTGCATTTAATAGCCTAGTTCTCATAGTGAGAACACAAATTACTAAGCCCGACTTATCTCAGTGAAATTACTCAGCAGCAGTTTATGGAACTTCCTGTCATGTTCTGCAATTAGAATTATTCTAACTAACGCTCATTCTCTGCTTTTTTTACTCTGCTTCATTCTTTCCAGCTTCTAATGCATTCATCAACAACTGGCCTCTCCATCTTTTATTTCAGGGGTTGCAATTGCAAATGCCTGGAGGGTCCAGATGGGGTAAATGTGTAACACTGTCCCGATATTTATTTTCTTCCTTTTTCTTCAAATGCTACTTAAGGGGTTTTGTGGAGAGCTTTACTCTTGTTTATCTGCTTTTGACAGAGACAGTGAAAAAGAGATTATTCTTAAATAAACAGGAGTGAATGGTAAATAGCAGCTGATGCTTCCACGAGAATTGGTAAGAAGTGTTTGGGATTATGGTTCCCTGGAACATGCACCTTTGATACAAAGGAGAAGGCTATTACTCTTTGGCTCTTGATTGTTGCGCAGTGGGAGAACAGCCCAATATTGACAGGATGTTCAGCTCTACAAGGAGCCTGATTTTGAGCTGTTAGCATACTTTTTTATGTTTGTTTATTTTTGAGAGAGAGACAGAGAGACAGAGTGGAAGCAGGGAAGGGGCAGAGAGAGAGGGAGACAACAGAATCCAAAGCAGGCTCAAAGCTGTCAGCACAGAGCCTGATATGGCTTGAACTCACAAGCTGTGAGATCGTGACCTGAGCCAAAGTTGGATGCTTAACCTACTGAGCCACCCAGGCACCTCTGTTAGCTTACTTTTTAAAAAAATTCCACAGAGCAAAACACAGTGTATTTTTAAGTGTTTTTATGACCTCCTATCTTTGCTTCTTATAATTTTGGCTTATTTGTAGTGTTCCCTTTTCCCCATGTGGTATGAAAAATGGTGTATAGCACTACCCATTCAACTTAACCTGGGAGTTGGCAGTTTCCCTTGGGTACTGCTTAAAACTAGGTCGCAGTTTTGAATGGAATTGTATAGCTTAGAATAGAATAGATTAGGACAGAACATAAATAAAATAAGAAAATACTGGCTTCCATCTGACAAAGTGTGAGTACTTTGTGAAATTTTTGTTCCAGCTATATGTTTGTATGTGTGTTATCTTTGGTCCAGTATAACTGTATTTCTTAACTGTGGATTAAACAACTTTATAAGACACTGAATGGAACATGAGCATACTGACATACTCTGGTCTGGATCCCCCCTCTAGACCCACACAATGTTTCTTGAAAGTATGGTGGTTGCCAGGGGCTTGGGGGAGGGGGCAAATGGGGAGTTGTTTATGGGTATAGGGTTTCAATTTTGCAAAATGAAAAAGTTCTGGAGATTAGTTGCTCAACAAGGTGAATGTACTTAACACTACTAAATTGTAGACTTAAAAACAGTTAAGATGTTCTAAAAAATATAGAACAAGAATAGCCCATTAGACAAAGTTTACACAGTCATCAGAATTTCCTTGGTATGTTAAATATAATGTCTTCAAATTTTAAGAGTTTTGTGACCATCCCTCCTTGTCTGTATATCAAGGGTCTGTTTGTAAATAGTGACCCACTACTTCTTTTTCTACAGCCTGTGAGTGAAGATGATTAAATTTTTTAATGGCTGGGAAAAATAAAAGAATAATAATACTTCATGACATGTGAAAATAATTCAGAAATCAAAATTCAAATTTATTGGAACATAGCACCACATTCATGTATGTATTTATCTATGCCTGCTTTATGCTACAGTGGCAGAATAGAGTAGTTGTGACAGAAACCATATGCCCTGCAAAGCATAAATTATTTACTACCTGGTCATCAACTTTGAGGTTGCTCTATTGTGGAAGTTGACAGATCCTCACAAGCATCATCTTTGATGACTTTAAATGCCTAATTAACAGCTTTGTCGTGAACTACTAGTGGCTATTATTCTAATATGTGGGAAGATTCTCACTTCCTTATTCCCTAATGTAACACCCTAACCACTTCCAGGAAACTCACATTCTTGGTGAGCTTCAGTTGTGGTTGTAATCCTGTTAGCAGTTTCTGTTATTGTAGGCTCCTTCCTTTTCAAGAAACAGACTTTTCTTGGGCCATCCAAGCAGTTTGGACCACCCACAGCTCTGCATAGCCACCCTCCTAAGACAGACAGGGATCTCCTGAGAATTCAGATATAGAAAACCTTGTATTTGATGGGCCCCTGGGTGGCTGAGTCAGTTTTGACTCTGGTCATGATCTCAGTTTCGTGTGTTCGAGCCCCACATTAGGCTCTGTGCCAACAGTGCAGAGTCTGCTTGAGATTCCTCTCTCCGTCTCTCTCTTCCCCTCCCCCACTCATGCTGTCTCTGCCTCTCTCAAAAATAAACAAACTTTTTAAAAAACCTCTATTTGAATAAAGACAATTGACAAAATAAAATTCAGTCCCCCTTCTGTGGAAAATGGTTTAAGGATTAGAAGTGGTTCCAAGACAGATTTGGGAATGTTGGCAACAGAGGTTTGTATCCTACATCTAGTATGTCACCTTTAACATCTTTTTAAAAAATAAAAACTGTACATATTAAATGTATTCAACACAATGATTTGATATACATAGTGAAATGATTACTGTAGTCAGATGCCCCCACTAACTTAATCTTCTGACTTAGTTATAATTGTGTGTTTGATGAGAGCACTTGAAATCTACTCTCTTAGCAAACTTTCAATATTCAGTACAGTATTAATTATAGACACCATTTCATACATCATGTTTTAGTTCTTCTTTGTCTCTACCTTTTTTTGATCTCTGCTTCCTCATATCTACTTAAGCTTTAGTTTACTTCCTAGTTTTGTATTCTGCTTCCTCATAAATTTTCAGTTACTCATCATTAAATCTTACTTATTGTTCTAGTGTCTTTGGCTGTATCTCATGTTTCCCAACTCTGTCCTTTAAGGTTTAGCTCGCTTTGCTATGGGACTCACTCATTTTGCATTTTACAAACTTCATTCTTCAGTGCAAGAATTCCAATGGCTTAGCTCATGCCTGCTTGGGTAGTCACTTTTTGAGTCATGCAATAACACAGCATTTGGGTAGTGTATCCTACACCTGGTACATTCTACTTTGGCTGACAGGATAGGTCATATTCTAAAATTCATTGCTATCTCGGACTGCCTTTTCTCCAGAACTATGGTCGGAAACTTTACCTTAGATGGGATTATGAGTGTGGCCACCATTTAATTCAGAATTGTTTGTATTACATTTCTACATCTTGACCTCTAAGCACATAGGCCCCTCATTACATATATTCATTTCTAATTTTTTATTTTTTTTGTTTTTTTTTCATTTCTAATTTTTTAATGTTTGTTTATTTTTGAGTGAGAGAGTGCACATGAGTGAGTGGGGGAGGGGCAGAGAGAGAGGGAGGCACAGAATCTGAAGCAGGCTCCAGGCTCCAAGCTGTCAGCACAGAGCCCAACACGGGGCTCAAACTCACAAAACATGAGATCATGACCTGAACCGAAGTCCGATGCTTAACCAACTGAGCCATTCAGGCGCCCCCATATATTCATTTCTAAAGATGTTCTGCCTATACTTTTCCAGTACTTACTCAAGTGTAAATGTTGGAGAGTAACTAAGTCACAGCCAGATGCTGTAGTCTGAAGTAATAATCATAGAGTCACTTTAGAAATTTACTCTTCAATTTCAAAAGCACTCACCTGTCTGATCTTCCTTGGCCACTTGAATTTTGTCTGTTGTGATTGTGTCACAACTTACATTCACTGGATGTGTGCTCCGGGGCCAGTAACTTTGCCACAGTTCCTGCAGGCTCTTAACATTCCAACCTGGGTTGTGGTGGGTATATCTTCTCTTCACCCTACCACCAGGTAATAAGCAGGTCTAAATATTTCACATTCCTGCAGAAGTCCTGTTTGTGTATCGCAACTGTATACTATTTTCGAAATTACACAGGATTTCTGATTTCAAGAAATAAGACACAGGCTTAGGTCAAGAAACAGGTGTTTATCATATAGATACACATAGTAAGATACATAGTAAGGAAAATAGGGATTTCATAGAATTGCAAGAACAGTGTGGCATGGAAAGCATCTATGGTGGCTCGAGGGACTTAAGCACATGGAATTAGTGGACCTTCTCCTCTGTGTCACTGAGTTGATTCAGCATTCTCTTGTCTTATCTGCATTTTCCCCCACTCATCTTTCTTTTGCTTGGCTTTGCCATTACCTTGTCTTTGGTGAGGCTTTCAGCTTTAGATTTCATTATTAACTTCTTGTCCTCATTGTTTCTACTCAGATTCCAAAGAGTTTGAGCATCTAATTGGCTTGGTTTATCTTTATGCAGTGCTTTTTCTTGCTTAGACAGCTTCATAGGCTCCTGGTGGTGTATGGCTTGGTCCCATCAGCTGTGCTCAGTGAAGAGGATATAATACTGGACACTGTGAAACAAAATCTGATTGTAAGGCTGTGCTACAGCTGTGACAATAAAAAGTCTTTAGAAGGACATGAATGTATGTTTGGTAGGAACCAGAACTGACAGGTTTAGTCCAGTGATTCTCAAATTTTTGAATCTATGACCTATCCATGTTATTCCATGCCTGTTGGAATGGTAACTGAGAACCATGCCTAGATACAATACAGACAAAACTGCTTTCCAGGGTCAGCATCTCATGGTTATATAAGAATTTGTACATCACTGTCAGAAGGGAAACTGTCAAATGCTACTTTGCCTCAGAGCTTCATCCTAAATGGGTGCACGTATGAGTCACAAAGGCAATTGTATAATTAGTGGCTTTGCCACAGTATAACCTGGACTTCTAAAAAACGTTTCATCCTGGTATGTGGCATGTGGCAGGGATTGTGTGTGATTTCCACTCTGCAATCATACCCTAACAATTTCAAATGTTTCCTTTTCTGCTGAGGGCCTGTTTCATGCAACTATATACTTGATACTGACTTCTATATTAATTTGGTTCTTTTAGTGTCAAGAAATGAATCATTCAGCTTACCTCATTAATAGGGATTTATTATATGTAAACATGTAGAACAGTGTGGAAGATGGGGAGTTATTGGGACTGGAAATAAACAATGCTGAGGTATGGGAACTAGACTCAGGCAGCCCTGGGTACCTTGACAGCAGTACCTTTGGGTCATTATTCTGGTGCTACACCATTGACATCACTCAGCCACTCTGCATTTGCTGTTTCTCCTAGCTTAGTGATTCTCTATCAGGGTTGTACTTTAGAATTAACTGGGGAACTTTAAAAATAATCCAGAGCAAGATATTGTTTGTTCTAATTTTGAGAAGTATGCTGGTGCAATTTTGATTGGGATTGCGTTGAATGTGTAGATAGCTTTGGGTAGTAATGACATCTTAACTATATTCTTCCTATCCATGAGCATGGAATGTTTTTCCATTTCTTTGTGTCTTCTTCAATTTCCTTCATAAGTTTTCTATAGTTTTCATCATACACATCTCTTGTATCCTTGGTTAGGTTTATTCCTAGGTATTTTATGGTTTTTTGTGCAATTGTGAATGGGATCAGCTTCTTGATTTCTTTCTGTTGCTTCATTGTTGGTGTATAAAAATGCAATCGATTGCTGTACGTTGATTTTGTACCCTGCAACTTGGCTGAATTCTTGGATCAGTTCTAGTAGGCTTCTGGTGGAGTCTGTCGGGTTTTCGATGTAGAGTATCATGTCGTCTGCGAAAAGTGAAAGTTTGACTTCCTCTTTGCCAATTCTGAGCCTTTGATTTCCTTTTGTTGTCTGATGGCTGATGCTAGGACTTCCAGCACTATGCTAAACAACAGTGGTGAGAGTGGACATCCCTGTAGTGTTCCTGATCTCAGGGGGAAAGCTCTCAGTTTTTCCCCG
>NW_024081743.1:74745-120060 GCF_003009895.1 Hyaena hyaena
ATCTTTGTTCCTTGCAACCTTTCCTTCAGAGCATCCCCCTCAGGATTTCTTGTAGGGCTGGCTTCGTGGTGACAAATTCTTTCCATTTCTGTTTATTTGGAAAGGTTTTTATCTCTCCTTCTATTTTGAATGACAGGCTTGCTGGATAGAGGATTCTTGGCTGCATATTTTTACTGTTCATCACATTGAAGATCTCCTGCCATTCCTTTCTGGCCTGCCAAGTTTCAGTAGATAGGTCTGTTACCACTCTGATAAGTTTCCCTTTGTATGTTAGGGCCCTTTTCTCCCTAGCTGCTTTCAAAATTCTCTCTTTGTCCTTGTATTTTGCCATTTTTACTATGATATGCCGTGTAGAGGATGGATTCAAGTTACGTCTGAGGGGAGTTCTCTGAGCCTCTTGTATTTCCACATCTACTTCCTTCCCCAGGTCGGGGAAGTTCTCTGCTATAATTTGTTCCAGGACTCCTTCAGCACCTTTCCCTCTCTCTTCCTCTTCTGGGATTCCTATGATACGGATATTGTTGCATTTGACCCTATCGCTGAGCTCTCAAATTCTTCTTTCCTGTTCCTGGATCAGTTTGTCTCTTTTTTTGTCAGCTTCTTGTTTTTCTATAATGGTGTCTTCTAAATCACTTATTCTCCTTTCTGCCTCTTCAATCCATGCATTGGAGGCCTCTAGTTTATTATGTATCTCATTTATCGCATTTTTTAATTCTTCATGCCTATTTTTATTTTGCATTCTGTCTGTAGCCATAGTTTCTTTGATGTCCCCTATGGTTTTTTCAAACCCTGCTATTAATTTTACCATTAGTATTCTAAAATCTTGTTGAGTGATGCTGCTGATATCTGTTTTGAGCAGTTCATTAGCTGTCATTTCTTCTTGGAGTTTCTTTGGAGGAGAGCTCTTTTGTTTCGTCATTTTAGTTAGCTTTCCGGCTTTTGTTGGTTTTAAAAACCTGTTAATGCTCTCTGTATCTATGAGCGCTGCTATATCCAAGAAGACTCTTTGACTGCCTATGGCCTGTCCTTTCAGAGAGTGTTTTTTGAATGGTATCTCTTTGTCTCTCTTGTTTGGACCTTGGTTATTTTATTTTCCTATTCGTAGTGATATTTGGGACTCTCCACCTTGTGTACTCTGGCTTGTTTCTTGAGGTAGCCCTGGAAAAGAAAACAGACAGACAAACACACAGAGAGCAGGAGCACACAAACGCACAGGCTAATTCAACTAACATGCCAAGTGAGTGGGAAAACGAAAAAGTTAAGAGAAAAGACGGAGGAGGGAGGGCGAATAATAGGGAGTATAAAATACATAAAAGGGTCAAAAAGGAGAAAAGAAAAGAAAAAAGAAGAAAACCAATGGACAAAGAATGGTTTAAAGCATATAACCGGATTTCCCAGCTACAGTTAAATAGCCGTGTGTATGCAGTGCTGGTTGAAGAGCATAGAGAAAGAGAGAAAAGGCAGGGCGGGGATGAGGTAAAAATGGAAATAGAACGATCAGGCAGAAGGGATAAGAAGCTTTTTTCAAAGAGGTAAAGGGTAGAATATGGTTGGATAGGTGAGAGAAGGATGCTGGTATTATCCAGAGAAACTATATAGTCTAATTACTCCTGAGAAAAAGAGATGAAGATGTCGGTAGGTGTTGAATTTACATCTACAGAATGGACTCGTTGTGATTGTTTAAGCAAGCCGGCGACCAGAGTTAATCAGGTCAGTGTTCTGGGGAAAAAAGAGAGAAAAGAGAAAGAGGAAGAAAAAAAGAAAAAAAAGGGGGAGGAGGGCAGCTCTCAGGCAGGGATGGGCGTGGCGTGATCCAATGCCTCAGGCGGGAGTTCTGCCTTGGCGGTTTGGGGAGCAGAGTGATGGTGCTCCAGTCCCTTCTTGAACCAAGTGCTGCACCTCGCTTTTTAGGGCGTGTAAACTCCCCGTACCGGGGGTGCAGCCACTGTTGGTTGCACTCTTCAACTCAGGCCAGTCCCAATCTCCAAATCCCAGTCTGTGGGCCCTGCTGAAATTGCCTTAGACACAGCTTCCCAGGCAATCCCCTCGGGGCAATTCTAGGCCCCCCGCCTCGCTCTGGGGACGGAGTCAGAATCGCTGCTTCCTTCTCTGGGTCTGGCTGGCGAGCATGGGCGGGGACTTGCCTGCCGGGTGTGCTGAGCCCGAGCCCACTGGAGTGAGGAAAACCAGGTCCCTCTATGGCTTGTCACCTGAAACACAAACTCATAGGCAAATTTCCCAGTTTTTAGCTCTTTGCCTTCCCTCTAGAGTTCCAGCCAGCCAGGAGCGCGGGAGCCCAGTGTCTGCGCGTGCGGCTCTTTCTGGGGCCCAAGCCGCCCGGGAGGACAATGGCGGCAAGCGCGCCACTACTCTGAAGTCCAGCCCGCCAGGAGCAAGCACAAAGAAGCAGTCTGTGCGCTCAGCCCCCCCGGGACCAGTTGGCACGAGGGGACCTGGCATGCAGGTATTTGACAAGTACGGTCTTTCTATGCCCCGAGCAGAGGTTCCTCCCCCCCCCTGCCCCAGCGGACGTTTTTCTGTTTTGGACTCTCTCTTTTTCCCCTCTCACTCCCCGTAGAGGGTAGAGGGGGATCGCCTCCGACCCTAGAGTCTCCGATCCCGCCCCAATTTTATCTTCCCCAGTTCGCACTCACGTTAGAAGGCTTTCTCAGTGGATTCTGCGTCCTTTTTCTCCCAATCTCTCAGGTTTTGTCAGGTTTCCAATGGCTTCAGATCTTTTCCGTGTGATGTATGGGCGCGAGTGCAAGTACGGAGCTCCTTGCTTCTCTGCCATCTTGCCCCCTCGGCTGTATGAGTTCTTTATCTCTTGAGAAGACATGTTATAGACCCAAGGCCTATTCTAACTTGGCTAAGGTAGGATCAAAAGATTGTGCCCATGAGATTGCCTTTCCCAACACAACTTTTTCAGACCTTCCGACTTGCTTCATTTCTGTTTTATCTCTATTAATTTTAATAAGTAGTTATTTTCCATAGCTTATTTCAAAAATGGAAGTGCTATTTTTCCTGGTTATAAAGAGCTGCTTATTATAAACAATTCAGTAACATATGTTATAAAGAATACAGTCAAGATAAGCTATAATCTGTCATTCAACTAAAACCACTATTAAACTTTTGGTTTATAGACTTCTTGAATTTCAGGCTGTCTTTGTCTAATGTTATTGACATTTATTTAGTCTAATTATGCCACCTCTTCAAATTCTGTGCTGATGAAACAATTTTATGATATCATTTGGCTACAGGGAAAGAATATGCTCTTCATATGAAAACAAGTATCCTTGTTGCATTGATGACTATATTCACATTCTTGTAAATTAAGAAATTGGCATGTTGAAATTATTTATTCCTTATTATATATCAGCTATGGTGAATGCCCTTGCAATTTATTTTTGCACTTGACTAATCATTTCCTTACCAACCCGTAATTTTTAGTCTCAGAAGCTGCAGTGAATTCTCTCAGGTCCTGAAGTATCATTTAATCTCATAGAAAAGAATCTAACCAGGGGCGCCTGGGTGGCTCAGTTGGTTAAGCCCAACTTCAGCTCAGGTCATGATCTCACGGTTTGTGAGTTCAACCTCTGTGTTGGGCTCTGTCCTGACAGCTCACAGCCTGGAGCCTGCTTCGGATTCTGTGTCTCCCTCTCTCTCTGCCCCTCCCCTGCTTACACTCTATCTGTCTGTCTCTGTCTCTCTCTCAAAAATAAAATAAAAATTTAAAAAAGAGGCACCTGGGTGGCTCAGTCAGTTAAGTGGCCGACTTTGGCTCAGGTCATGATCTTCGGTTGGTGAGTTCAAGCCCTACGTCAGCTCAGAGCTGGGAGCCTGCTTGCAATTCTGTGTCTCCCTCTCTCTGCCCTTTCCCTGCTTGCTTGCTCACTCTCTCTCATTCTCTCTCTTTCTCTCAAAAATAAACATTAAAAATTTAAATTAAAAAAACTTTTAAAAAGAAAAGAAACTAACGAAAGATTAGTAATGTGGACATGTTTCTGGCATCAGGCATGAGAGTAAGTATGCATTTGGAAGTGTTAAGATAATGTGATAATAAAAATCAATGGTTATAGTTTGTTAGGAGAAATTCCCTTTTTCTAATTGAACCTAGAGAATTACTTTAGTCACTTTAGAGATAGCATGTATCCCTGAGGAATGGCTGCTGGAAGTTAGCGACAATGGGCCGCCAAAGGATTTTTACATTCCTTGAAGTCATCCACGTAGAATTGCTTGAACTTTTAAATTTAAAATGTGAGTGACTGTTTTTATCTGGAACTTGATAGCAATGTCACTAATTAAAAGTAGGATATATTTTAACTTAGACCAACACCTTAATATCCAAAAAGAACTGCATCACTAAAGAAGAAGAATGTCTTTTTTTTTTAAGAAGAAATCTTTTTTTTAATGTTTTATCTATTTCTGACAGAGAGAGACAGAGAGAAAGAGAGAGACAGCGTGAGCAGGGGAGGGTCAGAGAGAGAGGGAGACACAGACTCTGAAACAGACTCCAGGCTCTGAACTAGCTGTCAGCACAGAGCCCGACGAGGGGCTCAAGACCCATGTACCGTGAGATCACGACCTGAGCCGAAGTCGGACGCTTAACTGACTGAGCCACCCAGGTGCCCTGCTAAAGAAAAAAAAAATGTCTTGCCAGAAACAAGCTAAGGAAACAAATGTACCACTTCCCTACCTTTTTTTTTTTTTTTTGAGAGAGAGGTACCCTCTCAAAAACAAAGCAAAATAAAATGACTTGCTTAGCTAGGAAGATGCATTTTTTTCCCTTTAGAGTCCAGCTTGACATTTTCTTCTAAGTCAAAAGTAGTTACTAAGCTGTGAGTTTTTCTGTGTATGTAACCTCATTTATTGATAGCTCTAATCCAGTGATTTTAACAAATCTGACAATAATAACACCCTTATGCCTCTAATTGTTATTTATGTAAATATGTGTTATAGATAATTGTGGTTGGAAATGCAGTTTTGGAACATGGAGGAAAATACATGATTTGACATCTCAATATCAGGAAATAGGTGAGATGTTGGGGGTCACTAGATCACAGGTCTCAGCATATAGTTGTACTCACAGGTGAGATTGATTATAGCAACATAGTAAGGATATATAGCCTTTTTTTTTTAAGTTTTTAAGTTGATTTATTTATTTTGAGAGAGTGCAAGCAGGGGAGGGGCAGAGAGAGAGGGAGAGAGAGAATCCCAAGCGGGCTCTGCACTGTCAGTGCAGAGCCCCATGCGGGGCTCGAATTTATGAACCATTGGATCATGACCCAAGCTGAAACCAAGAGTCAGATGCTTAACTGACTGAGCCACTAAGGTGCCCCAATATACAGCCTGTCTAAAGTTATCAAAAGGGAAGAAGGTGCAGGAGGGTGTGGAGGAATCCCTATGCAGGCCACCTCCCTGCTCTTCCTCATGTGAACAGTCACACAAAGTACATCCTCCAGCAGTAAAAATGCAGCAGCTTGTGTGCAATGTTTCTGCCAGAGCAGCCTGTTAATAGAGACTCAACAGGCAAGGTTTTTATTGTAGACAGGTCACATAGGTACCATTGGCTTAGAAGGTACCACAATTCCACTTTCCAGAAGGAAAGTAGGTGTTCAGCATGATTCACATTATTTATACCAATAACCTAGACACAGTAAGCCACCCTTATCAGTTAGGGAAAGTTTTCTACCAGTATAGGGAACTGTTTAACCATAAAGTTCCCAGATGCCAGCCTTGAGAAGCAGGCCTTTCTGAGATATTAGTCTTAAGGTTGCTTATGTTAACTCTTCTCTGTGTACATACATTGAATATGTAATAAAAGATCAAAATTAGAGCATTCTATAATTGACCACTTTCAGACCCTGTTTAAGGGAAGAGGGTGGACACTTTGATAGGAATGAATTTAAATACATGATTTCCATTTTGTTTGGAGCATGTGAAATAATTGAGAGTACCTATCTGGGATGTTTTTATGTCAAAGAGTGTTCTAAGCTTATTTGTAAATTTTTAAACAAAATCTTTGATATATTTGCTATTTTTATTCCTTTTTTTTCCTTATACTGTTGCAAAAGTTAATTGTGAAAAGTGTGTTAATTTTTAAAATTTGTGTATCATTCCTTTCCCACACATGACTTTGGAATTTGACATTCAAGAAACAGAAAATAAGTCTAGGCGCGCCTGGGTGGCTCAGTCGGTTAAGTGTCCGACTTGGGCTCAGGTCATGATCTTGAGGTTCATGAGTTTGAACCCAGTGTCAGGTTCTATGCTCACAGCTCAGAGCCTGGAGCCTGTTTCAGATTCTCTGGCCCCCATTTCTGTCCCTCCCCCACTCATGCTCTCTCTCAAGAATACACATGAAAAAGAAAAAGAAGTCCAGAGGTTCCTGGGTGGCTCAGTCATTTGAGCTCTTGATTTCAGTTCAAGTCATGATCCCAGGGTCATGGGATTGAGCCCCACTTTGGGCTCCATGCTGAGTGTTGAATCTGGTTGAGATTCTTCCTCTCCCTCTGCTTTCCCTCCCTCTCCCCCACTCACATGCTCTCTTTCTCTCTAAAAAAAAAAAAAAAGAAAGAAAGAATAAGAGTCTTAAGGGAATGTGAAATTTTTGTTCTCTGGCCTTGCATGAATTTAGTTAGAAAACTGTAATAAGTTAATTTACTTCTCCAAAGAGGACATCCAGATGGCCAACAGACACATGAAACGATGCTCAGCATCCCTCCTCATGAGCAAATCAGAGGACTCTAGATGCTGGCGAGGATGTGGAGAAATGGGCACCCTCCTACACTGTTGCTGGGAATGTAAACTGGTGCAGCCTCTCTCGAAAACAGTGTGGAGGTTCCTCAAAAAATTAACAGTAGAACTCCCCTATGACCCAGCAATAGCACTGCTAAGAATTTACCCAAGGGATACAGGAGTGCTGATGCATAGGAGCACATGTACCCCAATGTTCATAGCAGCACTCTCAACAATAGCCAAAACATGGAAAGAGCCTAAGTGTCCATCAACGGACGAATGGATCAAGAAGATGTGGTTTATCTATACGCTAGAATACTACATGGCAATGAGAAAGAATGCAATCTGGCCATGTGTAGCAACATGGATGGACCTTGAGGGTGTTATGCTGAGCGAAATAAGTCAGGCAGAGAAGGACAAATACCATATGTTTGCACGTATAGGAGGATTAGGAGGAACTTACCGGAGGACCATGAGGGAGAAGAAGGGGGGAAATAGTGGGGGAGAGGGAGAGGGGCAAACTATGAGAGACTCTTGAATGATGAGAACAAACTGAGGACTGATGGGTGTGAGGGGGAGAGGGGAGATGGGCATGGAGGAGGGCACTTGTGGGGATGAGCACTGGGTGTTATATGGAAACCAACTTGACAATAAAGTATTTGTAAAAAATATATGAAAAAAGAAGAAAACTGTAAGTTAGTTTAAAATAAGCCTTTCCATTTGACTAAGATTTAAAAACAGATGAACTGTGCTACCGGGGCATAATTCAATTTAGGTAGTAACTATTTTTACCCATTATGAGAAAGTAAAGGAATTGCTGTAAAGTCTTTGATACATTTTCCTGGTAAAGTTCAAAATGTTGAAATCTATACACCAAAATGTTCACATTGGTTATCTTTTGAGACAGGTGTAGATTAGTAATTGTTATTTTAGGGGGAATGTTTTGGTATCCTTGATTTTTTTTCATAATGAAAATATACTGTGTTGATTAACTTTTTGTTTAACTTGTATAAACTAAATGCCTCCTATGCCATGGATGCTGGACATAGAGTTGTGCATATAGTAATTTCTAGGTTTTCTCAGCGAGCTCAGTAAGCTAGGGGAAGTATAATAGAGTTAAATATAGGGTATGCAGGAAGGTTAGTTAACAGTATAGAAGATATGAAACCAAGACAGGAAGGGAGAGGACAACTTTGTAACATTGGACCTCAGGGAAATTTTTCCTAAAGTGATATCCTAAGGCAAAGTCCTACTTTGGGAACAACTAACCAGACTAACATTGGTAGATCTTGTTCTCTGAAGGACTTTTGGTATTGTCAGAATGGACTTTGTGTGTCTATATATATATAACCACTAAATAATATTTTAGGGCTTTAAGTTTCAACTATTAGAGGTCCCAAGGGATCTAATTTTGTACATTGGGTGTTCTGCTAAAATTGCTGTAATTTGGGGATGCCTGGGTGGCTCAGTTGCTTAAGCATCTAACTCATAACTTTGGCTCACGTCATGAGCTCTTGTAGTTCCTGAGTTTGAGCCCCGCATCTGGCTCTGTGCTGACAGCTGCTTAGTATTCTCTGTCTCCTCTCTCTCTGCCTGTGCCCCTCCCTCACACATGCACGCACTCTCAAAACTAAACTTGAAAATAAAATAAAATAACTATAATTTGGGTTAATCAGTCATAATGCAGCCTTTTTCATGATGTCCTCAGATAAAATTTTGTCCATTTTTATTTCATTGTTGGTCATCATCCATTCCTTTCTATTGGAGTGCTTTGGTAGCCTGAAGTAATTTCCAGTTTATTTTCATTTTATAGGAACTTGAAAATCTGTTGAAGTAATGTTAAGTGTCTGATTTAGGTTCTGTGAGGGCATGTCTTTTACCCAGTATGGTCCCTCTGACATTAGGCCAAATACAGTGAAACCTTGGATTGCAGGTAACTTGTTATGCAAGTGTTTCACAAGACGAGCAAACATTTCCCAATAAGTTTTAACTTGATAAACGAGCAATGTCTTGCAGTATGAGTAGTACATGATCACAACTGAAACAATGACTCTTGAAATTCACTTTGATATATAAATGCTTTGGATTACAAGCATGTTTCCAGAACAAATTATGCTCATAAACCAAGGTTTTACTGTATAGTGATCCCAAGGGACCAGTATTATCTTATAATTTTAGTGACTGATCCCTAATTGGTAATTTGAACTTTGGGATTGATTATTTTCTAGTTAATTTGGGATTGATTATTTTCTAGTTAAGAGACTATACAATATGTCTGTCAGTACCTGGAATCAAATAATTGGTATATCATATTATATAAGCATTGCACCCTGGATCTGATATTACATTGCTGTAATGTAGGCCATAGACTTACCCACTTTCAACAAGTTGGATGAACCTCTTAAAACCAGTGAATTTCTCCCAGAGTCATGGAGGTCAAAGGTTTATTTTAGAATGTGTACGAGTTCACTATGCATTAACACTTGAGACTCAGGTTAGGTTGGAATTATATAAGGTGGCCTGCCATCTTGCTTTGGTATATTTTCCTATAACCCCTGATTGGTTTGGCAGCCTAGTAGCAATTTGATTGCTGTTCCTGATATATAAGCCTCTTGCTGATAGATACAAGGATTTGTGCATTTGTAGACAGAGGATTTTTGTCCTTTTAGAATGTTGTGATTTCAACTCTTTAAAACTGCCTGGCACATAGTAGATGCTCATTAAATGTTCAATAAACATTGAATCATATATATATCACACATATATATGAATAAACAACTCTTTAAAACTGCCTGGCACATAGTAGATGCTCATCAAATGTTGAATAAACATTGAGTCATATATGTATATCATATATGATACTACGTATATCATCCTCTAAATACAAACAATGTATTATGTTTATTCATACTTTTATGTGTCTTATAAGTTGTCTTTAGGTACTTGCACTGGTAATTCTGTATCATAATTTATGAGTAAAGAGTACACAGTTTTAATTGATTCATTAGGTTTCTAGATTACCCTTTGAAAATGTTCCAGTTTTACACTCATAGATTATAAGTTTTTTCAAAAATAATAATACATGCTAATGGTAAACAGTATAAAATTCAATTTGTAATAAAGGTAATTTAGTTACAAGTTTCCTTTCCATCCCTGGTTTTCTAGTCCTCAATCTTCCTTTTTTCTAGATACAGGTATTGTTATTAACTTCATATGTAACCTTTCAGAGATAGTCTCTGCATATATAAGTCAATAGTCTTGTTATGTAGAGATAGTAGCCTGATAAAAACTGAAAAATGAAAGAAATCTATAGACCAGTGTCTGATAGTGATAAATAAACAACCCAAATATAGATTTGGTAAAAAGAATCTAGAAACAGATTCATAAGTAGTACTCAGACAAGTGGTATTCATGCCAACCATGCAAGGATGGTTCAATTTTAGGAAATCTGTGAATACAATTCAGGAGATTGTAGGTCAAAGGAAAAACTATCATATAAGTAACTCTACAAGTGGAACTTCTTTTTAGTATTTTTATGATGTAATTATTTTTTTATTTTTTTCACATTTATTTATTTTTGAGAGAGAGAGAGAGACAGAGCATGAGTGGGAGAGGGGCAGAGTGAGACTCCAAAGCAGGCTCCAGGTTCTGAGCTGTCAGCACAGAGTCTGACACAGGGCTTGAACTTAAAAACTGCAAGATCATGACTCCAGCTTAAGTTGGACGCTTAACCAACTGAGCCACCTAGGTGCCCTTGATTTAATTAAAATTATTGATGTCAGTCATATAAGATCACATTTTATTTTAAAGGGTCAGCCAGTTGTCCAGTACTGTTTATTGAAAATATATCTTTTGCTTACTCATTTAAAATTACATCTGTCAAATACTGAATTGAATTCTCATAATTTGGGTCTTCTTCTGGGCTTTCTGTTATTAACTTTCTTTTCCTGTGACAGTATGGGATTATTTTGATTATAAAGGTATAATAAATGTTACAATTTGGTGTCCCCATTTGCTACCTGTCCACATTTAGATTCATTTGTGATGTCATTCCATATACTCTAAATTTCTTGGTTCTACGTAATAATTTTTACATCAATGACTGTTCATTATGGCTCCTCACTTCCTGACTTCAACAATTTACTAGAATAGGCTCTGTCTTGAGTTTTTTCATTTTTCTATTTGGTGTCAATTCTGTCCAGGGTTTTGTTTGTTTTCCTCAGCTGCTATTATATTTTTTTCTGCTATAATTGATGTCACATGGGTGCATGTGTTGGGGGAGAGGGAGAGAGAGACTTTATAACACAAAAATTCATAAGTTAAAATTAATATGCAGGGTGATTTTAATCAGAAGGCATGTAACATAATAGAGCTATTTCAGAAACAGTATAGATAATGTTTCATAACATATGCTTTCTTGCATGCCTATTGCTGCCCTTTGCTTGTGTTCTTGGTTGAGTGATAAGTAATTTTTATTAGATGTTTCATGACTATTGTACTCACAAAGAGTCCTCTCCCTTGTCGTGTGTCTTTGCATGGCTTAAACAGGACGCTTTGTCATACACAAGCCATTCAGTTTTACATTCTAAAAATCATTGGTTTTGGCATGTAATGAGACTATGGGCTATGCATCAGAATATTTGGCTCTTAGTTTGAAATGAAAATTCATGTATACCATAATTTACTTATTGAACAGCTTTCTTATTAATAAGGCTTTTGGTTGTCCCTTCATAAATAATGCGACAGTGAAAACTTGATACATGTGTCCTTATTTCCATATGACAGTATGATGGTATCCCTGAAAAAGTTGATAAAAATACAAAGTTTTTGTTTATTAAAGTTCCTCCCAAATTGCCTATCCAAAAATGTTTTAACATAAGCCTCAAGTGCTTTTATTTAACTATTTTATAGTTGCTTAAGTAACTTTCTTCAAAATATACAAGACTGTGGACTGCTTAACCTGTATTTTAGGACTATATCACAAAATAGGTTTTCCAAAATTTTCCTTGCACACTAGGGGCCTCACAAGATTATTGTAAACTTGATTCACTTTGCTTTATTGAACTTGTAGTAAGTCTAATTTTTAACACACACAAAATATCAAAATATGTGATAACCTCTTTATACAAGTAAATATTTCTTGAGTGGATGTCATCAGTCTGTTCAGTATTAAATAAGCTTTCTATTTTTAGAAAAGTTCTAGACTTACATAAAAGTTACAAAGAGTTCTCATATACTCCACACTCAGGTTCCCTTATATTAACATCTTACATTACTATGGCACATTTGTCACATTCTCCCTCTCCCTAGCCCTTGGTAAACTCTAATCTACTTTCAGTCTCTGAAAATTTGCCAATTGAAGGTACCTCACAGAATTGAAGCAGTGCAATATTTGTCCTTTTGTGTAGGGCTTGCGTCACTTAACATTCCCACAGGGTTCATCATTGGTGTCGTTGCATGTGCCAGAGCTTCATGTTTTATATGGCTGAATGGTATTCCATTGTATGTATATGTGTTTAGCCATTCAGTTTGTATATGTGTCACATTTTGTTTATAGATACATATATTAGCATATATTTATATTTATTTATATACATATTTTGTTTATCCACCATCTAGCTAATGGATAGCACTGCTGTAGAACATATTTTTGGTTAATTGTCACATTTCATTAGTCTAATTAAATTGGTCATAGTGAACTGTACAATAGAAAATTATTTAACTCTTGAAATAAAATCTTGAAATTGTCTCTGGAGTACCAAGATAAAACTTCAGCCCACTGGAATTATGAAGCATCTATATCAATATTAGCACAAACTTACCAAAAATTAACAACAATCTTTCCTTATTTGATCCTTTGCATCATTGTCTATTTTCCTCAATTAAAATTAAACAATAACACTGATTGGGTGAGTAGTTTTGTGACTTAAAAAACTATTTTTCTTTTAGCCATTTTTAATGTAGGCTAGTATGTTAGGTATATTGTATTGTGATCTACTTCCCAAACATCTCTTTGCTTTCCTTTTTTCCTTCCTATTCTCTTTATACTTTCTGAGGGCCTTTAGTCAGTTTTTATAGAGAAGAAGAAGTTCAGATCTATACCTGTCACTCAAAATATTGTTTTCTTTCCTCTATTATACAGTATATTAAAAAATTATAAAAAGCATAGGTATTCATTGTAAAAAAAATTTGAAAGAACCATAGCACAATTTAAAAAATGCACATGAGTGGTTTAGTTGGTTAAGCATCCAATTTTGGCTCAGGTCATGATCTCACAGTAGTGAGATTGAGCCCTGCATTGGAACCTGCTTGGGATATTCTCTCTCTCTCTGTCTCTCTCTCTCTCTCTCTTCCTCTTCCTCGCTCATGTACCCACACGTGCATGCTCTCTCTCTCCCTCAAAATAAACAAACATTTTAAAAAAATCTTTAAAAAATAAAAATAAAGAATACACAGAAACAAATTGTTGGTTCATTTCTTTCTAATATATATGTATATTAATGTACGCTAATATACATAAATAGTTAGCATATGTGTATTAATAATGTTTTTAGATACTCGAGTATAGTCAACATAAAATGTTAAATAAGTTTCAGGTATACGACATAGTGATTAGATGCCTCTTGAGTTATCAAGAGCATTTTCCTATCTTTAGGAATATCTTTAGGAATACACGTAAGTTTTTTATTTGGGCCATAATTTTTTATATAATACATCTTTTTTAAAACATAAGGATTATTTCAAGGTTTTTTAGATAACATTGAACATAACAATGTAATTAATATACTTGTGGAAACATTTTTCTGTGCATATCTCCTTGATGATTTCTTTTACTATAATCTTGTTAGAAACTGATTATTTTTGTCCATTTTGCATCTCTTGATTAGCTAATGTGAACAAAGTCAATTGTAAAATAATTAGAAGCAGATATTGTTTGTATATCCCCTACATCTCTTCACACTTAATTCATTTTCACCTCTAACAAGTATAATCATCTTGTGCCTTGCTATCATCCACTATCCTTTGCTTTCCTCTCAGCCCTCTGTTTTGGGATTTTTATTTCTCTTTCACAAAATGATACATTTTTTTAAATAGTTTATTGTCAAGTTGGTTTCCATATAACACCCAGTGCTCATCCCCACAAGTGCCCTCCTCCATGCCCATCTCCCCCCTTCCCCCCACACCCATCAGTCCTCAGTTTGTTCTCAGCATTCAAGAGTGTCTCATAGTTTGCCTCTCTCCCCTTCCTCCTCTCTTCCCCTCCCTTCTTCTCCCCCACGGTTCTCCGTTAGGTTCCTCCTAATCCTCCTATACGTGCAAACATATGGTATTTGTCCTTCTCTGACTGACTTATTTCGCTCAGCATAACACCCTCAGGGTCCATCCATGTTGCTACACATGGCCAGATTGCATTGTTTCTCATTGCCATGTAGTATTCCAGCGTATAGATAAACCACATCTTGATCCATTCGTCCGTTGATGGACACTTAGGCTCTTTCCATGTTTTGGCTATTGTCGAGAGTGCTGCTCTGAACATTGGGGTACATGTGCTCCTATGCATCAGCACTCCTGTATCCCTTGGGTAAATTCTTAGCAGTGCTATTGCTGGGTCATAGGAAGTTCTATTGTTAATTTTTTGAGGAACCTCCACACTGTTTTCCAGAGGGGCTGCACCAGTTTACATTCCCAGCAACAGTGTAGGAGGGTGTCCATTTCTCCACATCCTTGCCAGCATCTTGAGTCCTCTGATTTGCTCAAAATGATACACTTTTAATGGTCGTAAGATTATTTTACCCTTTTAACTAGTTTTTGTGGCACTTTCTACCAAATATAACTATTTTTCTCATTTTAGTACCTCTTAATTATCTCTTAGCTATTTGTTCTATTTCAGGCAGCATTTTATTTTATATAGTTTTCTTTTTTTATAGTAGTCTTTTGGGAACAATAGTTTACATTAACTGAGCACACACAGTAAACATGCACTGTCCTACATGTGCATTAACTCAGTTTTAATGCTCAGGAAGTACATTCTAATCCTTTATTTTTTTCAGATGAGGTAACTGAGGTCAATTACACTCAGTAACATTGTCCCCAAATGTCACAGAGTAGGCAGTTTGCCCCCCGCCATAGTCTGTGCTCTGTAGGCTCTCTCTCTTATCAATGATGCCTTAGTTGTGAGTAAAAAAAAAAAAAAAATTGGGTCCTTTTCAGTGTTCGGTGGTGACTGTCTTCCTACAAGGATTAGGAACTCTTTAAGAATTGCCCCCCTTTTTTTTTTTAAGTTTAAATGATGGACTAGCATAGGATACGAGTGTCAGGATTAACTGGAGTGCCTCTCTAGTAGAACACTTGGATGTGATCCATGTCCCCACATCTGATTTTCAAACATGATGGGCACAATGGACCTCAGAAATGACCTCTAATAGACCTTAGAAATGACCTCTAATAAAGGCCATTTCCTCCCAAGCTTGGTTGGATCTGGTTATTTTTTTTTTATGTTTTATTTATTTCTGAGAGAGAGAAAGAGAGGCAGTGTGAGCAGGGGAGGATCAGAGAGAGAGGGAGACACAGAATCTGAAGCAGGCTCCAGGCTCTGAGCTGTCAGCACAGAGCCCGACGCAGGGCTTGAACCCACGTACTGTGAGAAAATGACCTGAGCCAAAGTGGGATGCTCAACCGACTGAGCCACCCAGGCGACCCTTGGGTTGGTTTGTTTTAAAGATAGCCAAACATGAATTGTTTTGATCATTTCTACTTGATGTAATAATCTCACCAACTCTCATGTTAGAATGGTTTTTATTAAGTTTCAAAGACAAATTTTCAACTCAAGAGAAGTTCAGAATTTGGCCAAGAATGTCCAGCCAGTAAATTGTAAACTCCTTTTTTGAACCCATTTCTTATGGTCCAAGAGCTTAAATTCTTTTTTAAAATGTTTTTATTTATTTCTGCTAGAGAGAGAGAGAGAAAGAGGAGAGAGTGAACGAGCAAGCGAGCAGGGGAGGGTCAGAGAGAGAGGGAGACACAGAATCCAAAGTAGGCTCCAGGCTCCAGGCTCCGAGCTAGCTGTCAGCACAGAACCAGATGCCGGGCTCAAACGCACGAACCGTGAGATCATGACCTGAGCCGAAGTCAGACGCCTAACCGACTGAGCCACCCAGGTGCCCCAAGAGCTTAAATTCTTAAGGACACTACAATGTCCTCTTTGAGCTTTGCTGATACCCTTCACCTCTCTGGTGTTTGCTCTTGTGATATCTCTACCCTGCCAATATTTTATACACATGTTTTTACAACTTAACCACACTCCAGGGCAAACGCCCTTTAAAATGAGACTTGTTCCAAAGTACTCCATTGGCTTCCCAAGTAGAGATATGTATGCCTTTTGGTTCCTTTATCTGGCTCCTGGGACAGAGATTCGTAGGAGCCAACCTGTCATCGAGTCTATTGTTTTGCCCCAGGTGTTTCTTTCCAGCTTCAGTTTTGGAAATTCAAGCCCCTCCACCTTCAGGTCTTTAGCCTCCATTTGACTCACCATCTTGTCCACTGAGGATTGTGGAATTAAGTCTCAGGTGAGGAGTCATACTGTCCCACTTGGGAAGAGGACTGTCTTTCTGTGAAAGGGGAAATTTTTTCACTTAAACTACAGAATAAGTTATGAACTATAAAACATTGTCCAGCTGATTGGTTTTAAAGAAGCCCCATTAACACCTGGGTGGCTCAGTTGGTTAAGTGTCTGCCTTCGGCTCAGGATATGATCCCATGGTTCATATGGTTCATGGGTTCGAGTCCTGTGTCAAGCTCTGTGCTGACAGCTCAGAGCCTGGAGCCTGCTTCAGAGTCTGTGTCTCTCTTTCTCTCTGCCCCTCATCTGCTTGCACTATGTCTCTCTCTTTCTCAAAAAAAAAAAAAAAAAAAAAAAAAAAAAAAAAACAACTTTAAAGAAAACACACTAATTACATAGCTTTACTGTGTCCAAACTGAATATCTCATGTCTATATTCCTATTGATTATTTTCTGAAGTTTATTTATTTTGAAAGAGAGAGTGCACACAAGCAGGGGAGGGGCAGAGAGGGACAGAGAGAGAATCCCAGACAGGCTCCATGCGCCAACTGAGCCATCCAGGCACTACTATTACTAGTGATTATTATGTACCATGGGGCTTGCAGATATTCTCTTCCCCACATTCTCTAATGAGTTAATTATAATTGCTGTTAATATCATCTAAGTTATACATATCATGAAAGTGTGAATGGGGAGAGAAAATTTAAACGAGATCAGTGTTTTTTTTTAAATTGTTTATTGTCACCTCCCTTCCCCTCTCCCCCATACCCATCAGTCCTCAGTTTGAGGACTGTTAATGATAGCTCACCAAAGGGGCGCCTGGGTGGCTTAGTCGGTTAAGCGTCCGACTTTCGCTTAGGTCATGATCTCACGGTTCGTGGGTTCGAGCCCCGTGTCGGGCTCTGTGCTGACTGCCAGCTCAGAGCCTGGAGCCTGTTTCAGTCTGTGACTCCCTCTCTCTCTGACCCTCCCCTGCTCACGCTGTCTCTCTCTGTCTCCTAGAAATAAATAAAACATTAAAAAAAAATGATAGCTCACCATGATAAAATTCTGGGTACATTTTTTTATTAAGTCAACAATGGCAGTATAACTCATGGACTTATGGCTTCATAATATGGCAAATAACAGTTCTTCGAGAACCGCTCGCCCCAGGGTTGGCAGATCCTAATACTTAATATTTTGGTAAGAGACAAAATCCCACGTAGTCAACTGAACTGAAGGCGCAAAAGGCAGTTAAATAGTTAATACTATTAGAATATACCCAATTTAAATAGCAACACTGAACCAAAAGTAAACAATGAACAGTTATACACATAAAGCACTATAATGTGCTGAGCCACACAGGTAACAACACTAAAGCACAGTTATTTGCAGTGAATTCTTTAAAGCCTTATTGTATTGGCATGGAATTGAGGGATCCTAATGAAATGCAATTGGGAAATACCCTGAGAAGTGGGCATGTAATGACACCTCTAAATGGGTAATGCAGAATGGACCACTAGGAACTCCATAAACCCGTACTGTTATTTGTAAGCCTCTTGGCCGCATCGTCTAATGAAGAGAAGATGACTGAAGCTATAATTATGTATATGACATTAGTAACATGAGGTAATGTGACATAAATATGTAGAAGTATAGCTATTCAGGTTTTTGGTATTATCATAGCGTCTGATTACAATACCAAATTTCCAACTGAAAATTGGTATCTGGGAGGAGGGGAAAAATAGTGGGGAGAGAGAGAGGGAGGGAGGCAAACCATGAGAGACTCGTGAATGCTGAGAACAAACTGAGGGCTGATGGGGGTGGGGGAGAGGGGAAGGTGGGTGATGGGCATGGAGGAAGGCACTTGTTGGGATGAGCAACAAGTTGTTATTTGGAAACCAACTTGACAAACTCGAAAGGAAGGGAGGGAGGGAAAAAGGGAGGGTGCTATAATAATGGTGCTATAGACATTCATATACAAGTTTCTACATGGACATATTTTCATTTCCTTGGGTATACCTACACTTAACATTGGAATTGCTTTGTAATGTGGCAACTTTATTTTTAATGTTGTGAGTAATTTTGACAAAGTTTATGAAAGTGGATGCACCATTTTACAGTATCACCAGCAATGTATAAAGATTTCAACTCTTCCCTATCCTCACTTGTTACTTTTGGCCTTCTTTAAAAATAGGCATCCTAGTGGATGTGGAGTGTCTCATTGTGGTTTTGATCAGTTATGTGCTTATTCACCATTTGTATTTCTTTGGAGAAATGTTTATTCAAATCCTTTGTTCGTTAGAATTGGGTTATATGTCTTTTTGTCATTTTATTGTGAGAATTCTTTATATAACTGGATAATAGACCCCTATTGGGTATGTAATTTGCAGATTTTTTTCCATTCTCTGGGTTGTCTTTTAACTTTCTTGTTTGCAGTATGTAAATTTTTAACATTGATAAAATCTAATTTCTCTATTTTTTGGTCACTTTTGATTTTGGTGCCATAACAAAGGAACCATTATCTTACATTGAGGTCTGCTCCATTTGGCATTTATTTTTATATGTGGTATGAGGCATAAGTTCAACCCTATCCTTTTGCATGTAGATATACAGTTTTCCTACCACCATTTATTGAAAAGACTATCCTACTGAATTATCTTGACATCTGTATTGAAAATCTGTTGATTCTAAATCAAAGGTGTATTTGGGGCCTATAAATTCTTTTTCATTTATCTGTGTATCCTTATATTCAGGCAATACTGTCTTTATTATTTTAGTTTTACAGTAAATTTTGAAATTTGGAAGTATGAATCCTTCAACTTGGTTCATGATTATTGGACTTTGAGTTTCCATATGAATTTTAGGATCATTTTGTCAATTGCTATAAATTAAGACCTGGAATTTTGATGAAGATCACTATTAACCTGTAGATTGCTTTGTGGAGTACTGCCACATTAATTGTTCTCTCAGTCCGTTAATATGAGATGTCTTTCCATTCATTTAGTCTTTAATTTTCTTCAACATTGTAATTTTCAGTATAAAAACCTTGTATTTCTGTTTAAAAAGCTATTCTAGGGGCATGTGGGTGGCTCAGTAAGTTAAGCTTCTGGAGCATGTGGGTGGCTCAGTCAGTTAATTGTCTGTTGATTTCAGCTCAGGTCATGATCTCACAGTTGGTGAGATCGTGCCCCATAGGGATATGCACGGACCGCGCAGAGCTGGCTTGGGATTCTCTCTCTCCCTCTCTCTCTGCCCTTCCCCCACCTGAAGGGCACATCTGTTAGCACTGAATCCTTTTAATTTTCGTTTATCTGGGAATGTCATAACTTCTCCTTCATTTCTCAAGGATAGTTTTGCTGGATACCCAATTCTCAGTTAACATTCTTTTTCCTTTAGGAGTTTGAATATATCATCTCACTATATTCTGGTCTCTGTGGTTTATGAAAAGTCAGCTATGACTTACTTAGGATCCATTACATATAATGAGTTGTTTTTCTCTTGCTGCATTCAAAATTCTGAAGTCACTTTGACGATTTGATTATTATGAGTCTAGGTTTGATTTGAATGTCTTTTGAGTTTATCCTTTTGGCATATATTGATCTTTCATGATGTATAGATTAATATTTTCATCAGGTGTAGCAAGTTTTGGCCATTATTTATTCACATATTCTTTCTGTCCTCTTCTTTGACTCCCATTATGTTTGTTATCTTTACTAATTCTTTTTCATTATCGTATAAGAGAACTTAAGGTTGGGTATAGTACTGGCTGAATCTCATAAGTAGTATTCTTGTTTTGTTGTTTGTTAAATATGTTTGATCATAATTACATTTCTTTTTTGATTCCATCATTTACTGTGATGCTTCCTGTTGATAACTTCTGGTTTGAACTGCCTTATACATACATGATATGTGTTATATAATTATGTATATATTACATATTAAGTATGTAATATATAAGCTTGTGTTTTTTATTACATATACAATTACATATACTATATATATATTGTTTTATTGCACTGTGATTAGTGTGGTTGCTGTCCTTTTGTACATACCGAGTTCTTTTAAAAATTTTTTTAAAAATTTTTTAATGTTTTATTTATTTCTAGGAGAGAGAGAGAGACAGCGTGAGCAGGGGAGGGTCAGAGAGAGAGGGAGTGACAGACTCTGAAACAGGCTCCAGGCTCTGAGCTGGCAGTCAGCACAGAGCCCGATGCGGGGCTCAAACTCACGAACCGCGAGATCATGACCTAAGCGAAAGTCGGACGCTTAACCGACTAAGCCACCCAGGCACCCCATTGTACATACCGAGTTCTTAATAACTTCCATAGAGCAAGTGCTTCATTGTTACTTTTTAAAAAATATCTTTATTTTCATGTGCTTATTCTTCCAGGAGACCCATAGAAACAATTTGTTGAGTTCTCACCATGAATACCATTGGAATTGCAGTTGGAATGGCATTGAATGTATAGATTAATTTTGGAGAGTGATCATCTTTATAATCTTCTCCTACATGAATGTGGTATGTTTCTCCCTTTATTCAGATCTTAAGTATTGTGTATGTCTGTTCCACTTATTATCTTCAATATTTTTTCCTGGTTTCTGAAAGAAATAGGCAGATGTCCTAGGAATTGAGATTCTGTTGGGAAAAGTAGAGAAGATGTCATCTACATAGATTAGATTCTTCAGTATAAAAGGTCATACAGAATGTATTTTTTTTTTTTTTTACATAATGGTACCATTTCTTCCACATGGCCCTAGAAGTCTCCATTACTTATAATGTTCCATATCCTTTTTTGTACAGAGGTGGTTTCTAATATTAGGAAAACTATGTAGTAAGCCTTTTGTTTTTAGTGCCATCAGCATCCCTTTGACGGTCTCCTTTCCCATTTAGAAGTGCTTCCTCCATCCTATAAGCTTCTGGGAACTCAGTGCTCATTGTTTATAAGATATGTACCCATTAAAGACCTCCATGCACTCCAATATAAGGCTAACTAGTTGTGTTTTCACTACAAAAGTGTAGAATCAGAACGGTAAGAGTCCTGTTCCCACTTGATGGTTCTGTTTTCATTTTAAGAGCAACTCTCTTAAAGGGAAACTAGAGAACATTAGGATTCTGAGAAGGAACTGAACTTAGATCCTATGAGAAGCATAATAGGAATTAGAGCTGTTTAGATGGTTGGAGACAATTCCTCTAGAATAAGGAGTTTGATTATCTGTTTTCAGATCTTTTTTGGAGTCAGGAATGGTTGATTTTTGCAGCTTTTGAAGGCAGTTCTAATTAATGCCTTCAATGAATAAACAAATTTAAGAACTGCCCAAACATGAAAATATTCTTGGAAGTGATACCTAGTGGTTTCTATGACCACTTGGAATAGAATTTAAGAATTTCCCTGCATGTAATAAGACAATGGATTAAATGTCACATTTCTTTCTGAGATTCTGACTATCTCAGTAAGGACAAATGCAACTGATTATTATTGTGTGTCTACTTCACATGTTCCCATTTAATCATCACTACAACTTTCTGAGCATCCCAGAGAGGTAGAATAAATTTAAAGCAACTAATCTAATTAATGGCAGAGTATACGTCCTTTGCCTCTCTTCGCTAGTGTGTCTTAACTTACAATAGTAATTCCTTAAGTTTGTACAGTGCTTTATCATTTAGAAACCTTTTGCAAACATGGTTTTATTTGACCCTTAAAAAAATTTGGTAAAATTGGAAAACCGGACTTCACATATCTGTTTTATAAGTGGAAAAACATAGGTTTAGAACCTCTTTTTTTTTTTTTAAAGAAGTTTACTTATTTTATTTTGAAAGAGAGAGCAAGAGCGGGGGAGCGGCAGGGAGAGAGAGAGAGAAAATACCAAGCAGGCTCCGTAGTATCAGCTGAAATCAAGGGTCGGAGGCCTAACTGACTGAGCCATCCAGGCACCCCAGGTTTAGAAACTCCTTGAGTTTCTGGAGCAAGAGGGATCCAGGAGACCGTTCAATACAATTGCCATATTTTACAGTTGAGGAAACTGAGTACCAGAAGTAAAAATCAGGGTATTTTGTAGGTATTCTTTGGTTTGTGTTGAGGGATGTGGAAGGTTGGGCTAGATGATTTCCTGGGGTACAGAAGGGTTATGTTGCTTTTATCCATCCTTTAGTGTACGCTTGATTATTGCCAACTCACCACATTAGATTAAGTGGCATTTTAACAAGCATTGTTCAAAGGCAATAAAGGTTTAAGGAGAAACTTTAAAGCTTTAAGGAGCAAGCTATGGAAGATATTTTGGGTCATGAGGTCCTTTTTGGTAACCCTGGAAGCATTTAAAGTATTTCCTGCTCCAGGTTCAAGGGACACCTGGGAAGCAGAGCACGACAGAATGGGTTATGTTGGTCTTTTGCAGTCAGTCTAGTATTGATGGGAATGAAGTCTTAGCCCTTGCCCATGATTCTGAGATCCAACTAGTCACTCACTCATGGGTCTGTGACATAGGCTCAGAGCGATGGCTCTCTGGAATATAGCATAGATTGCAGATTTAGCACCTCAGGAATGGAAGGACCCTAAAAGTCTTCTATCCAAAGCAGCTTATTTCAATTTGATCCTAATTCAAGTTCTTTTAAAATGTACCCAACAGGGGGCACCTGGGTGGCTCAGTTGGTTAAGCATCTGACTTCAGCTCAGGTTATGATCTTATTGTTCGTGGGTTCCAGCCCTGTGTTGGGCTTTCTGCTGTCAACACAGATCCCACTTTGGATCCTCTGCCCCGCCCCCCCCCACTACTCTCCTGTTTGTGCAACTCCTTCTCTCTCTCAAAAGTAAATGTTTTTAAAAAGATTCTTTCTCCCACTCCCTCTGCCCTGCTCGCATTCTCTCCCTCCCACCCTCTCTCTCTCTCTCAAATAAAATAAATTAAAAATAAACTTTTCTTAAAAATAAACAAATAAATAAAATATACCCAACAAATGGCCTTTTAGCCTCTGGGTAAATACATCAGTGACAGGGATGGAGAAGTCTTCCTAAGTCAGTTTGTCTCTTCTTTCAAGACCTCTGCAGTATGGAGCTGAAATAATTTTTCCGCAGCTCCAACTTAATCAGTGTATTTATATTGTCCCCCAACTCAAGAATATTGCTTTATTCTCTCTCCTAAATCTTCAGTTTCTTCTCTCTGCTGCCTTTTGAGCTGCCAGGCACTGTGGTGGCTGATGAAGATATGGAGACAAATTAGATACCATCCCTGCCCTCAGGAGTTCTCAGTCTAGTGAGAGAGTTCAACATGTACACAGATAATTACAACAGTATGGTATGCTCTACAATGGAGGTATGTACAAGATACTATGGGGTTCAGAAGAGAACTCATTTGATTGAGTGTGAAGATGTCTGAGGTTGGAGGAACTGATGCTTAAGTGGATTCTTATAGGAAGTAAAGGTTGGCCAGGCAGAAAACAGAGAAGGACCTTTTAAGCAAAGGCATGGACACTGGAAATAGAATGATGAAATGGGGGACTACAAGTAGTTACTAAAACTAGGTTAGAAACGTAGGCTGAGAATAGATCCTAATAAGTATTCCATGAACTTTGAATTTCATTTGCAGAGTTTAAGTAGGGGATGCTTTTGAAGGTCACTTTGGCAGTACTATAGAGGATGTTCTAGAAGGTTTTCAAGTCTGGACAGGGAGATTAGTTAGAAATATACCATAGTAGGGAAGATGATAAATGATCGAAGGCTAGAAGGACTGGGAGTGGAGAAGAGAGGATAACCTCTTAAATAAGAGGCTATAAGAACATGGACTATTCTAGAACATGGGAAAAATAAGGCTCTCAGACTTTGGCAAATGTGCATCCATCTACTTCCATCCCTGGCCTTGTTGAGATTCTTTCATGTTTATTTTTATTATTTTTTAAATGTTTATTTGAGAGAGAGAGAAAGTGGGAGTGGGGAGAGGCAGAGAGTGAGAGAATTCTCAGCAGGCTCCACACTGTCAGCATAGACCCCAGCATGGAGTCCATCTCACAAACCATGAGATCATGACCCGAGCTGAAATCAGGAGTCAGACATTTAACTGACTGAGCCACATAGGCACCCCATCCTCTCGTGTTTTTTAGATGAGCATTGCTATTGGTTTCTTTTGGACCAGAGCTTGATTGTACAGATTTTATAAGTTTCATTCTGGGATGGAAGCTGTATATGAAATGGTGATTCTCAGAAAGACATCTGAACAGCTGCAGACCTCTAATAGTATTACTTAGTTCCTCGCCCTTCTCATCAGTAGCATGTTTCCCTTACTATCACATTGTCTCCCAAATTCAGAGAGGAAGCTTTACCCTCTAAACCCCATTCAGGGATGAAATGGCCCTTGTTGTGACTATCTCAATTGTTTTATTTGTTGAATGAAAAAATGAATCATCAACAGACATTAATTGGGCTCCTGCTCTGTGTTCTCCATGGACTCAGCGTAGGGATTTTACAACGTTTGTGGTTATATCTCTAAGCAAAATACATTCAGTAATAAAAAATCTAAACATATTCAGTTTTCATTTCCTCTTTTCTTAAAGCAATATAAAAATGTTCTTTGGACAATTCTCCATTTAAGGCTCAGAGTAGTGAACTTACGGATTCAGAGAATGGATTTCTGTGACTAGAATGATTAATGGGAGATTATATTTTAGACCTTATGTATTTTCAGTGGACCTTATGTAAGTAGCCATCCTAGAGGGCAGTAAGGGGAAGAAGGATTGGGAGAGGAAGCTCTGAGTAAAACAGCAAAGCAGTACGGTAAGAGTCTGGGCCTTGGGACTAAATAGCCTAGGCTCAAATCTGCTCCTGAATGCTCACCAGTGTGGTGTTGAGCATGTTTTGTCGTCTCTCTGGGACTTGCCTCTCTTATTTAAAGTAGGGGTAACAATTTCTTCTGTGATGATTTGGGTGGGGAAGGGGGTGGGTGTAAGGATTTAATGGGATTATTTATGTGCATTGCTTAGAACAAGTCTGGAATGAGCTAAATGCTATTATCAACTGTCATTGCTGCTGATAATGATGTTGACCATGTCTGGGATTAAAAGAAGATAGTTAACCAGAGGTGCTTATGTTTTACATTGTCAATGAGGCTCTTGGGGTGTGAGAAAGAAAGGGAAACTAACTGACCTGAAGGTTTTCAATGGTATGCTAGTATGAAGTCAACTCTGCCTTCTTTTTCTTCTCTGCCAAATAGGTTGGGAAACCAGATGAATTTTGTCCATGCCCTGATCACTAATCTATTGCCTTTGCTCTTATTTCCAAATAGAAACCTGTTGAAAAGTTGTGTTACACCTGAATAAAGGTTGTGCTAAAAATGTAGAAAAATGCTTTGGAGTTGGTCAAAACTGGACTTGAAACCTGACTCAACTGCTTACTAGCTGTGTGATCTAAGGCATGTTACTTAACCTCACTGAACCTCAGTTTCTTCATTGAATATAATAATTAATTTGCAGGGTTTTTCTGAGGATATTTGTGAAATGTATGTCATAAGCACTCTCTAAGTCATAGCTGTCATTGTTAGTTCTTGGGATACCCACCACGTGACAGAAACAACAGCAGGCCCTGGTGGCTGGGAGGACTGCATGGATCCAACCTCAACCTGGAGTTGTGCTCTTCTGAAGAAATCCTACTCGGATGGATATAATACAACCTGCTAAGTGTCCTCGCACTTATCAGGTTGTATTATCATTGTCCGTGTCTATGGCTCTCGTCTACCAGACTCTAAATTCCTTACAGGCAAGGACAGTGCCTTGTTCATCTTTGTATTCGGTGCCTAATCCCGTGCACATTGTAGGCCTCATTAAATGTTTGTTGAATGAAAAAATGAATCATCAACAGACATTAATTGGGCGCCTGCTCTGTGATCTCCATGGGCTCAGCTTTTCCCTGCCAGTTGCCTACAACGTCCAAGCTGTCTTCAGTATACTTTCTCCTGGAGCTTACTTCTATCTTCTCACTCTTTTGCTGAGGACTTTTTCTGTGTAGTGCAAGGATAGCAGATATACTTCATCTCAAGTACCATCTCAATCGGTCGATAGTACCTGCCTCGATTATGTTTCACAAAAAGGATGCTGAAGCCAGGTCTCAGTTCAGTGCGAAAGAGAGTTACAATTAATTAGTGATGTTTGCTGAGGGTGGGAGAAGGGTGAATAGCAGCCTAAGTGCCGCATATATGTTATATTTAATATTATGTTTTCCATGAAATACTCTGTTTCTATGCCTGCATTTTAGTCTTGGCTACTTGCAGATGTTGCATGGCTGCTGTTGCTGCTGCTGCTGCCGCTACTACTACAACAGTTGCTGCTGGTTGCTCCTTGGGTAGGACCAAAGTGATCATTGATCAGAAACTTCATCCTCACAGTCTGGGATTTGCTCCTGTGGCTGGTATTCACAGTTTACCCTTTCAACTTTACCTCAGCTATCCCCTTACCTACAGTGACAGGTAGGCCTCCACTTTCCATTTACCACTCAACAGGCTCCTATTTCCTTTTCCTTCTTTAGTCTGATTAATGACTCTTGTTCGATGAGAAGCCTTCTTTCTGGTAGAAGATGCGACAACTAGAGTACAAGCTAAAAGATTCCGTCAGGGCACTACAGTGAGTCGTATAAACTTCCCTTTAATGTGGGAGAAAACAGAGTGTGCTTGAAGATTTGGGGGCAGGAAGAACAGAGAAGGGAGTCGTTGTTGGGGGAGAGAAAGATGCTAACAGATGGAATAAGTTTCTGAAAAATGATGGAGTGAGGGAGGGTGAAACGTATGGCTCTCAAATATGTATGGGGAGAGGGAAAGTCTCAGATGAAAGTAATTACCTCCACACTGGAGCATAGGGATAGGAGTCAGGAGGAACATGTGACAAGGGTGTTGAAAATTTGTAATTCTTGAGGTGGATGATGGAGAGGAAGCTGACCAGAGAGGATTATGGGGACAAACAAGAGTCCAACGGATATTTGGGCCAAAAGGCTAGAGTGGGGCCTTTCAGTCTATTAAAATGAGATACTATTATATTAAAATTGTATATTAAAGTGAGAAACTGGAAACTCAGGAAACTTTAAAGGGATCTTGGGCCACCCATCACAAGTAACTTGATTGCCTGGGACTGACCTTTATTGGTTGAGGGATGGACAGCTAGCAAGAGAGGGGCTACACAGAAATGAATTTGAAACTCCAGACTATATGTGGAAGGAAGTTAGATCAGAAGTGAGCTCAAAGTCTGTGAATGAAAAAAGGCCCTAGTGTGATCAAGATGGGTGTTGGGTAGTTGGAAAATTGGAATGATAGAACCTGTAAAAAGTGGATTTTGAGATTTTAAGATTGCAAAGCCGGAGGGGTCAAGATAACTTGTGAAGCAAGGATGTCAGATGGCCAGTTACATAAATACTGAAGTGACCAAGAACTGTAGCAAAAGCCAAGCTGGGAATGAATGCTGGGGGCCAGATATAACAGGCTTCGATGCCTGAGGAATGATTTAGAGATTGGTACATGGCAACTGTGTAGGTGCAAGAAAAGAAGGATGTAGTGGGATAGTTGTATGAGCCACGGAAGAGTGGTAGGGATCATTAGAAGTTACCAAAACCAGGATCTGCACATTGCACTGAGGCCTTGGCTTGCAGAATGCTGAGCTAAAATGATCCCGTCCTCTATCCGGTGCTTGGCTCTATACCCAGCACCTTGCTGTTTGCTAACCATTTACCCCTTCTGGGTCTGTCACATATCAGGTGTGAGAGAATGAGCAGCATTCCCAAGCAAGGACAGCTAGGGGAGCTGCTGGCCCTTGGAACTGATGGAATACTGTGGTCGTCTCAATAGACTGGTCAGCTTAAAGTGGCATCAAAAGATTTCGTTCAGACCCAGATTTTTCCTTGACCTTGACCTAACTTTATCCACATGGTACAAGCTTGTGTTGGCTGTTCATAATGAACTTTGGCTTCTGAGCCTCTAACTTGAGAAATATGCTAGAACTGTCCTTTAAAAAACAACAGGCACAGTACGTTAAAAATACAGATTGATTAGCTAGAACCAGAGGGTCTTGTTACCTAATTGAGCTTTTAAGATAAAGGATAGACCAAAGAAAGCTCCCATCAATGGGTGAGTAACAACAACACTTGGTGACAACTACTCTAAGATCAGGATACATCTAGTTTAGTGGCCATATTGTACATCCCTGTGCTGTTGGGAAGGAGAGCTGGAAATTGATTCAGAGAGATGTCCCTTAGGACTTGGTATGTAAAGTTTAGGAGAAAGTTTCTGTGAATCCTGTGACATTGCATGTCATCGTTTTTCCTCTGTTACAGTCTTTGAATGAGTCAATATTTCAATGAAGGGGTAGGAGCCCCTGAGATAGAGTGCCCAGACCCTCAGATGATGCATCCCCTCCTTTGGAGGCCGCTTTATATTTATTCCTCAGGAGGATCTGGTAGAAGACTTCATGTGAGAGAGAAGAAAAAGAAGCAGAGAATGACTACAGCCTGTCTTCATATGGGCTTCACAAAACTTGACTCAACAGAGGGATCACTCTCTTGAGACTCTCCAGACCACAGGTTGCTGTTTTTAATCTCATGCTCAGCCCTCTCAGCTGCTTCCTGCATTCATAAATTGTACTGTATGTGCATATATGAACTATCATTTCCCATAAAGAGTACTGCATGTTCACACCAAAAAAAATATATAGATATAGATATACCTTACCCTAAAATAAGGTATAATGCTTGCTCTGTTAGGTTTCCAAAAGTCACAAATTGCTGGATCCCCACTGCTGTAGTATAGGTCACCAGAGATGAGTTTGGGTTTCATCAGCAAAGGACCCCAGCTTCATGGAAGGAAGGCAGTCAATGGACTTGAAAGTAACCCCTATCCCTGCACTCATGTTATTTCTTTTTCCTTCAGCCCCTTAACTAAGATACCACTGATGAAAGCAAACAAAAGCCATACTTTCCCCTTCTATTGACACTTTTCTGGCCCATGTATATGCCTTTAGGAGTCACTCTCTCTTTCATTAGCACTTCCTTCTTCCCATCTCTTAAGACCTAGAGAGTCGTGAATGCTAGCGTTGGGGTTGAACTTGTCACACCTGCCTCCTGCAGTTGGGGAATGCTAATGTTAATCAGCCTGATACCCACCCCAACCTGATAATTATGGCAGCCACTGGAGAAGCTGTAACCAAGGCCAGCAACCGTATGGACCCCAGTCCTAGGACTCACTCCTGATGTCTCAACTGATCGTGAAAAACTAGTAGCGGGTCTTGCCCCAGTCAAGCTCCCCTTCTGAGTTTGTCATCAGAGATCAGGACTTGTCTTAGGGCCTATGTTACATAAGGACAGATACGGGTTAATCATAAACGGTATTAGGAGTCCCGGTTACCTTTTATCTCTCTTGGGGATGGGCAGGATAGGGCATAAGGATAAGTGGTAAGTCTTGTGCCTTTCAAATATATTCCCAGTGATTCCTCAGGACACCCTTAGTCATACCATCTGGTGCCTTATCCTGGGTCTCGCTTCTTCAGAGCTTTTCTAGTGCATTCCTTGCTCTCACTAACCACCTTTTATTTCCTGTCCTACCCTGATGGGTTTCAGCAGATGTTTTTTCTTTTCCCTTCTTCAGGCCATCTGTAACAGCCTTCATCTGAGAGGAGCCTTGTTGTGAATGAGTGAATGAAGCCTCAGTGAGTGAGTGGAGTGACATCCATGTTTTTCTATGGATATAAGGAGAAATAAGGAAGCTATGAAATCTCATTATGAAGTAACAAAAATTTGACATTTTAGTGGATATTGGACCTAGAGGCCTACATGAATGAAGGAAGCAAACCTGACATTCTGATGTCTGAGTGAAGATAGGAGTGAACTCCTTATTGCCCTTAGTAATGGAGGAAGAGAGGGGAGAAAAATGTGGGAGGTCATAACAATTCTTCACTTCAGTGGAGGAAGTGCTAAGACTTACTTCATAAACCAGTAACTTCTTAAGGTGGATTGGAGAAGAGTTGTTGCACTGCACTATTTCTTTTGCTATTTGTGTGAAGTCACTGCCAAGCACTCTTCTCAGGTAGAGCTGCCTTTGTGGAGGTTTCCATTGACTCCTAATGAGGAACAACCTGGAACAAGGTTTGCAACTTAGAACTCGGAGTTTTAAAGGGGTCGAGGACAGAGGAGATAACACAGGTAGCGCCAGATAGCCTAGTTTTTCCTATAGGATGGGTAGGGTAGAGGCAGCAGGCACAATGATTCTAGGCAACTCCAAACCCCTGGCAAGGCATAAGGAAACCGTACATAATGAAAGGTCAGCCCTTAGACCTATTGATTTGTCATTCCCCAGAGCATGATATATTATCTAGAAGAACAAGGAGAGCTGCTTAGGAGAAGATTCTAAAAGATCTTTCAGAGAACAGATTTAGAAGAGGGAGAGCTTCCCATTATGTAATATGGGCATTACAGCTTTTAAAGACCTCTGTTCCCTACCTAGATCACAGAGGTTGATACTAGTGTCAGTCTGTAGCTGAATAGACCAGTGTTAGTTTAGAAGTATCATGCTCTTGGAAAGATCCTGCCACTCTCTCTGACAGGTGTTCAGCTGCAATACAAGTCTAGTACTTGAAGAAGCAAAGAGGATAACAAGCCTCCAGGGGATGACAGTTCAGTCTTCTAAGTGAACATAGCAACAGAAGAGATCACAGACTTAGCTGGATTGGGCTGAGCTTGTTTGTTCGTTCAAAATTTAAAAAAGACTTTTTTTTCTTGATGATAAAAGTAACATGATCACTGTTGAAAAATGAAATGAATGGTATAAATTAAAAAGTAAAGAACTCCTGTACTCTTACAACCGAGAAAACAACTGAACATTTGAGTGTGTTTCCCTTTACTCTTGTAAAAAGGAGTGTATGGAACAGAATTATTAAAGTTTTTATTTTAATTCCAGTTAGTCAACATACAGCGGTCTGTTTCACGTGTATAACTTAAAATCAAAATTCACGTTTTGTATCTGTTCTCTAAATTTTTTCATTTGAAAATTAACACTGAACGTATTTCTACATTATTGGCATTCTTTGAAAACACAGTATTAAGTGTTACATGATATTTCATATGAGTCTAACAAAATTTATGTAGATAATCACATGCTGCTGGACACTGTGGTATTACCAATTTTACATGTAAAATATAACAAACATCGTTGTGCATTGTTATGTGCATTTCTAATTATTTCTTTGCAATAAATTTTCAGAATTGGAATCACTGAGTTTGACTAAGAGTATATTATTAAGGATTCGGGGAGGAGGCAAGATGGCAGAGAAGTAGGGAGCTCCATACATTTCACTCACCCCCATGTCTCACATGGAGAAGGCCTGAAGTCATAGGAACCCTTACAGAATCCAGCAGTTTGGGAGGAAAAGGAGACAGAGTCTGTTGACAAAACCTTATAGCGTGAGTGTGAACTGGGGAAGATAAAATCGGCCCAGGACCAGAGACACAGAGGGAGGGAGGATTCCCCCTTTGCGGGGAGTCTAGAGGGGAAAGAGAGTGGCCGAAACTGCTCAAGCCACTGTACCTGTCGCTGGAGAAGAGAAAAACCTCCGCTTGGGACACAGAGGGATCTGGTTTCCTACTCTCTAGCTGACCCTAGGCGGGACGCACTCGTCCCAGGCGACCCCGGGTGAAACTGCTCCTCTCTCGCCAGCCCGACCTGGAGGGAACAGGAGCAGTGGTTTCCATCTCCATCCCCAGGGGAAAGGTGAGAGGCTTGAAACTGCTCTGAGAGACTGGCCTGCGAGTTTATATTTCAGGCAATATCAATGGGGCGCGCGGACTGAGATTTGGAAACAAGGCCTGGCTTGGGATATAGAGCACCGCCCACTTTGGCTACGCCCCCGGCACAGGGAGATCACACCCAAAAGAGTGAATAGCAATGCTTGGTTTGAGAAGGGACTGGGGCGCTGCCATTTTTCTCCCCACAACCACCAAGGCAGGACCCCTGTGGGACACACCGGACCAAATCACACCCGTCCCCACTAGAGAGCTGCCCTCTCCTTCCTTTTCTTTTTTTTTTTTTTTTAACCGGAGCCTGGGCAAGACCAATATGGATGCACAGCCCTGATTAATTCTGGTCACTGGCTTGCTTAAACAGTTATATTTAATGCATTCTCTAGATTTAAATTCCACACTTCCACCGCTACCTTTTTATCTCTTTCTCTCTTGAGTAATCGGACTAAATAGTTTCTCTGAGTAGCATTATCATCATTTCTTTCGCCTCCTCTCCAAACATATTCCCCCTTTTCTCTTTGAATTATGCCTCTTGGTCTTTCTGCCTGTTCATTTCATTTCCAATTTAGCTTCCTCCCCGCCCTGTCATTTCTCTCTTTGTATATGCTCTTTGACCAGCACTGTCCTATGTCTATTGGGTCTTTTCTTTTTTCCTTTTTTCTTTTTTATGTACTTTTATTATTCATCTTCCCTCCTTCCTCTTTTCTTTTTTTCTTTTTTCTTTCTTTTTTTTTTTTGTATGTGTTCCTTCCTTTTTTTCTTTCTCTTTTTCCCTTTTGGTTTGCTTGTTTATTGGATTTGTCGGTGCACTTGTGTGCCCTTGTTCCCTGTGTGTTTGTCTGTTTTCTTTTCCAGGGCTACCTCAAGAAACAAGCCAAAGTACACATGGTGGAGAGTCTCAAATACCACTACAAGTAGGAAAATAAAATAACCAAGGTCTCAACAAGAGAGACAAAGAGACACCATTCAAAGAACACTTTCGAAATGGATAGGCCCTGGACAGTCAAATAGCCTTCTTTGGTACAGCAGCACTCACTGGTGCAGAGTGCATAACAAGCTTTTAAAACTAACAAGAGATAGTGCTCGCTTTGGCAGCACATATACTAAAAAAATAAAAAAAACCCAAAAAACTAACAAGACATAGAAAGCTAACCAAAATGAGGAAACGGAAAAACTCTCCTCCAAAGAAATTCCAGGAAGAATTGACAGCTAAAGAACTACTCAAAACAGATAGAAGCAAAATAACTGAACAAGAATTTAGAACAACAGTCATAAAATTAATCGCTGGGCTTGAAAAAGGCATGGAAGATATCAGAGAAACTATTGCTACAAAGAATATGGAGCTTAACAATAGTTGTGATGAATTAAAAAATGCTATAAATAAGATGTAAAATAAAATGGAGGTGTCCAATGCACGGATTGAAGAGGCAGAAAGGAGAATAAGTGCTTTAGAAGACACAATTAATGAAAAAGAGGAAGCTGATAAACCACATCTTACCATGGAATACTACATGGCAATGAGAAACAATGAAATCTGGCCATGTGTAGCAACATGGATGGACCTTGAGGGTGTTATGCTGAGCGAAATAAGTCAGGCAGAGAAGGACAAATACCATATGTTTGCACGTATAGGAGGATTAGGAGGAACTTGACGGAGGACCAAGGGGGAGAAGAAGGGCGGAAATGGTGGGGGAAAGGGAGAGAGGCAAACCATGAGAGACTCTTGAATGCTGACAAAAACTGAGGACTGATGGATGTGGGGGGGAGGGGGGAATGGGCATGAAGGAGGGCACTTTGGGGATGAGCACTGAGTGTTATGTAGAAACTAATTTGACAATAAACTATTTGTAAAAAAAAAAAAAAAAAAAGAAATACATGTAAAAAAAAAAAAAGAAAAAGAGGAAGCTGAGAAAAAGAGAAACTGATACAGGAACACAAAAGGAGAGTTCGAGAGCTCAATACAGTCACACAAAACAGAATTCCAGCAAAGAAAGAGAGGGAAAGGTGTGGAAGGAGTCCTTGAACAAATTATAGCAGAGAACTTCCCCAATCTGGGGAAGGAAACAGATGTTGAAACCTAAGAGGCACAGAGAACTCCCCTCAGACGTAACTTGAATCGATCTGCACGACATATCATAGTGAAATTGGCAAAATATAAGGACAAAGAGAATTCTAAAAGCAGCTAGGGAGGAAAGGGCCCTAACATACAAAGGGAAACCTATCAGAGTGGTAACAGACCTATCTACTGAAACTTGGCAGGCCAGAAAAGAATGGCAAGAAATCTTTAATGTGATGCACAGAAAAAATATGCAGCCAAGAATCCTATATCCAGCAAACCTGTCATTCAGAACAGAAGGAGAGATAAAAGTCTTTCCAAATAAACAAAAATTGAAAGAATTCGTCACCACTAAACCAGCCCTATAAGAAATCCTGAAAGGGACTCTCTGAAGAAAGTGTTGCAAGGAACGCAAGACACCAGACACACTACCACAAGCATAAATCCCAGAAAGGACACAATGACTCTAAACCGATATATTTCAACAATAATACTGAATGTAAATGGACTAAATGTCCCAATCACAAGACATAGGGTAGCAGCATGGATAAAAAAACAAAGTCCATCTATTTGCTGTCTACAAGAAACTAGTTTTAGACTGGAGGACACCTTCAGATTGAAAGTAAGGGGATGGAGAAATCTCTATCATGCTATTGGAAGTCAAAAGAAAGCTGGAGTAGTTATACTTATATCAGACAAACTGGACTTTAAAATAAATGCACTAACAAGGGATTAAGAAGGGCATTACAGGGTCTATCCATCAGGAAAAGCTAACAATTATAAATGTCTACGCACCAAATATGGGAGCACTTACATACATAAAACAATGACAAGTAGAAACACTCTTATTGATAAGAATATGCTAATAGCAGTGTACTTTATTTTTATTTTATTTATTCCTAGATATTAAGAACCATATGCTCAGTACTCTATAGCAGTTTTTTTTTTACAAATAGTTTATTGTCAAGTTGGTTTCCATATAACACCCAGTGCTCATCCTCACAAGTGCCCTCCTCCATGTCCATCTCCCCCTTCCCCCCTCACACCCATCAGTCCTCAGTTTGTTCTCAGCATTCAAAAGTCTCTCATGGTTTGCCTCTCTCCCTCTCCCACACTATTTCCCCTCTTCTTCTCCCTCATGGTCCTCCGTTAAGTTCCTCCTAATCCTCCTGTACATGCAAACATATGGTATCTGTCCTTCTCTGCCTCACTTATTTCGCTCAGCATAACACCTTCAAGGTCCATCCATGTTGCTACACATGGCCAGATTGCATTCTTTCTCATTGCCATGTAGTATTCCATCGTATAGATAAACCACATCTTCTTGATCCATTCGTCCGTTGATGGACACTTAGGCTCTTTCCATGTTTTGGCTATTGTTGAAAGTGCTGCTATGACATTGGGGTACATGTGCCCCTATGCATCAGCATTTCTGTATCCCTTGGGTAAATTCCTAGCAGTGCTATTGCTGGGTCATAGGGGAGTTCTATTGTTAATTTTTTGAGGAACCTCCACACTTTTCCAGAGGGGCTGCACCAGTTTACATTCCCACCAACAGTGTAGGAGGGTGCCCGTTTCTCCACATCCTCGCCAGCATCTAGAGTTCTCTGATTTGCTCATTTTAGCCACTCTGACTGGCGTGAGGTGTTATCTCAGTGTGGTTTTGATTTGTATTTCCCTGATGAGGAGGGATGCTGAGCATCGTTTCATATGTCTGTTGGCCATCTGGATGTCCTTTTGGAAAAGTGTCTGTCTTATCTTCTGCCCATTTCTTTACTGGGTTGTTTGTTTTTCGGGTGTGGAGTTTGATGAGTTCCTTATAGATTTTGGATATTAACCCTTTATCTGATATGTCATTTGCAACGATCTTTTCCCATTCCATTGGTTGCCTATTAGTTTTATGGATTGTTTTCTTTGCTGTGCAGAAGCTTTTAATTTTGATGAGGTCAGCAGGGGACTTTAATACTCCACTTACAGCAATGGATAGATCAATCAGACAGAAAATCACTAAAGACACAATGGACTTGAATGACACATTGGAACAGATGCATTTGACAGATATATTTACAACTCTACATCCTGAGGCCATGGAATTCACTTTCTTCTCAAATGCACATGGCACATTCTCTAAGATAGATGACATACTGGGACATAAAGCAGCCCTCCATAAATATAATTTATAAAAATATAAATATAAAAGCACACTTTCATATCACAATGCTATGAAACTTGAAATCAATCGCATTAAGAAGCCTGGAAAACCTCCAAAAACATGGAGGTTAATGAACACCCTACTAAAGAACGAATGGGCCAATTAGGCAATTAGAGAAGAAAAAAAATATATGGAAACACATGAAAATGCAAATACAACAATCCAAACTCTATGGGATGTGGCAAAGGCAGTCCTCAGAGGAAAGTACATTGCACTCCAGGCCTATATAAAAAAATTAGAAAAAAAGCAAGTGCAAAATCTAACAGAGCAAAAAAAGAAACTAGAGGAAAAGCAACAAGAGCACCCCAAACCCAGTAGAAGAAGAGAAATAATAAAAATCAGGGCAGAAATAAACAATATAGAAACCAAAAAAACAGTTGACCAGATCAATGAAACCAAGATTTGGTGTTTTAAAAAAGTAAACAAAATTGACAAACCTCTAGCCAGGCTTCTCAAAAAGAAAAGAGAGAGCACTCAAATAGAGAAAATCATGAATGAAAATGGACTTATTACAACCAACCCATCAGAAAAACAAGCAATTATCAGGGAATACTATGAAAACCTATATGCCAAGAAACTGGACAACTTAGAAAAAATGGACAAATTCCTAAACACACACTCACTACAACAATTCACACGGGAAGAGATAGAAAATCTGAACAGACCCATAACTAGTGAAGAAATTGAATCAGTGATCAAAAATCTCCCAATAAGAGCCCTGGCCCAGATGGCTTCCCTGGGGAATTCTACCAGACAGTTAAAACAGAATTAATACCCATTCTTCTTAAGCTATTCCAAAAAATTAGAAATGGAAGGAAAACTTCCGGACTCATTTTATTTTATTTCATTTTATGAAGCCAGCATCACTCTGCTTCCCAAGCCAGACAGAGACCCAGCAAAAAAAGACAACTACAGGCCAATATCCCTGATGAATACAGATGCAAAAATCCTCAACAAGATACTTGCAAATGGAATCCAACAGAACATAAAAAGAATTATCCACCAAGACCAAGTGGGATTCATTCCTGGGTTACAGGGCTGGTGCAGTATTCGCAAATCAATAAATGTGATACATCACATCAACAAAAGACAAGATAAAATCTATATGATCCTGTCGATAGATGCAGGAAAAGCATTTGACACAATACAGCATCCCTTCTTAATAAAGACCATAGAGAAAGTAGGGATGGAAGGAACTTACTTAAACATCATAAAAGCCATCTATGAGAAGCCTTCGGTTAACATCATCCTCAATGGGGAAAAACGGAGAGCTTTCCCCCTGAGATCAAGAACACGACAGGGATGTCCACTCTCACCACTGTTGTTTCACATAGTGCGGGAAGTCTTAGCATGAGCCATCAGACAACAAAAGGAAATCAAAGAAACAAAAGGAAATCATCAGAATTGGCAAAGAAGAAGTCAAACTTTCATTTTTCGCAGATGACATGATACACTACAGAGAAAACCCGACAGACTCCACCAGAACCCTACTAAGGTACAAAATCAACGTACAGAAATCGGTTGCATTTTTATACACCAATAATGAAGCAGAAATAGAAATCAAGGAATTGATCCCATTTACAGTTGCACCAAAAACCATAAAATACCTAGGAGTAAACCTAACCAAAGAGGTAAAAATTCTATACAATGAAAGCTATTGAAAGTTTATGAAAGAAATGAAGACACCAAAAAATTGAAAAATATTCCATGCTCATGGATTGGAAGAACACATATTGTTAAAATGTCTATAGTACTCAAAGGAATCTACGTATTAAATGAATACCTATCAAAATAACAGTAGCATTCTTCACAGAAGTAGGAAAACAATCCTTAAATTTGTATGGAACCAGAAAAGACCCTGAATGGACAAGGATTCTAAAAATGAAAAGCAAAACTAGAGACATCATAATTCCAGATGTCAAGCTGTATTACAAAGCTGTAATTACCAAGACAGTATGGTATTGACACAAAACAGACACATAGATCAATGGAACAGAATAGAGAACCCAGAAATGGACCCACAAACGTATGGCCAACTAATCTTTGACAAAGTGGGAAAGAATATCCAATGGAAGAAAGACCATCTCTTCAGGAAATGGTTTTGGGAAAACTGGACAGCACCATGTAGAAGAATTTACCTGGGCCACTTTCTTACAATATAAACAAAAATAAACTCAAAATGGATGAAAGACCTAAAAATAAGACAGAAAGCCATCAAAATCCTAGAGAAAACAGGCAACAACCTCTTTGACCTTGGCTGCATCAAATTTTTATTTGACATGTCTCCAGAGGCAAGGGAAACAAAAGCAAAAATGAACTACTGGGACCTCATAAAGACAAAAAGCTCTTGCACAGTGAAGGATACAATCAGAAAAACTAAAAGAAACCAACAGAATGGGAGAAGATATTTGCAAATGACATATTGGATAAAGTGTTTGTATTCAAAATCTATAAAGAACTTATCAAACTTAACACCCCCCAAAAAAATTAATCCAGTGAAGAAATGGCCAAAAGACATGAATTGACACTTTTCTTTCTATGAAGACATCCAGATGGCTAATAGACACATGAAAAAATGCTCAACATCACTCATCATTAGGGAAAGACGAATCAAAACCATCATGAGATATCTCACACCTGTCAGAATGGCTAAAATTAACAAGTCAGGCAACAACAGATGTTGGTGAGGATCTGGAGAAAGGGGAACCTTTTTGCACTGCTCTTGAAAATGCAAACTGGTTCAAATTACTCTGGAAAACAGTATAGTGGTTCCTCAAGAAACTAAAAATAGAACTACCCTATGACCCAGCTATTGCCCTACTAGGTATTTATCCAAAGGATACAAAAATGCTGATTCAATGGTGTACATACACCTCAATGTTTATGGAAAGAGCCCAAATGTCCATTGAATGATGAATGGATAAAGATGTGATATATATACACAATGGAATATTACTCAGCAATCAAAAAAGAATAAAGCTTGCCAATTTCAGCAACGTGGATGGAACTAGAGTGTATTATGCTAACCAAAAGAAGTCAGAGAAAGACAAATGGCATGTGATATTACTCATATATGGAACAGATGAACATAAAGGGAAGCAAAAGTAATATAAAAACAAGGAAGGGGATAAAATATGCAAGACTCTTAAATATGGAGAACAAACAGGATTGGTGAAGGTGTATTGGTGGGGGATGAGCTAAATTGGCAAAGGGCATTAAGGAGGACACTTTTTGGGATGAGCACTGGGCGTTATATTTAAGTGATGAACCACTAATTTCTATTCCTGAAATCATTATTCCACTATATGTTAACTAACTTGAATTTACATTTTTAAGAAAAGAATTTTTAAAAAGAGCTGAATGAAAAATGAATATATTCTGTACTATTCCATTTATTTATTTATTTATAATTAACATGCAATGTTATATTAGTTTCAGGTGTACAAATAATGATTCAACAATTCTATAGATTGCTCAGTGCCATCATTAGTGTACTCTTAATCCTCTTCACCTATAAATCCAACCACCTTCCCTTGGGCAACCACCAATTTGTTCTCTATATAAGAGTCTGATATTTTGTTTCTTCTCTCTGTCTCTTTCTTTTAAGTAGGCTTCACAACCATTAATGACCACCCCAATGCAGGATGAATTCATGACCCTGAGATCAAGAGTCAGACATTTAAATGACTGAGTCATCCAGGCGCCCGTTTCTCTTTTTCCTTTGTTCATTTGTGTTTTTTTCTTAAGTTCCACATGTGAGTGAAATCATATGGTATTTGTCTTTCTGACTGACATTTCACTTAGCACTATACCCTGCAGATCTATCCATGTTGTTGCAAATGGCAATATCTCATTCTTTCTTATGACTGAGTAATATACCATTGTATGTATATACCACATCTTTATTCATTCATGGACATGGGTTGCTTCCATATCTTGGCTACTGTAAATAATGCTGCAAGAAACATAGGACTGCATAAATCTTTTCAAATTAGAGTTTTTATTTTCTTTGGGTACATTGTTTTCTACTTATATAATTTATTAAATGAGAACTATTCTATAGTGATAAAAAACGGGTCAATGGTTACCAGTGGAGATGTGGGGGTGTTGTTGAAGGCATTAAAATGCACAAGAGGGGCGCCTGGGTCGCTTACTCGGTTAAGCGTCCGACTTTCGCTTAGGTCATGATCTTGCAGTTCGTGGGCTCGAGCCCCGCGTCGGGCTCTGTGCTGACTGCCAGCTCAGAGCCTGGAGCCTGTTTCAGTCTGTGACTCCCTCTCTCTCTGACCCTCCCCTGCTCACACTCTCTTTCTATCTCTCCTAGAAATAAAAAAATAAAAAAAATAAAAAAAATAAAAAATGCACGAGAGCACTTTTCCTGATAATAGATGCGCTCATTATCTTGAATATGATAGTTTCACATATGTAAAAACTTACCAAATTGTACATTTTAAACATATATACTTTATTCTATGTCAATTCTACCTGTCAATTATGCTAATATCTATGTCAGTTATGACATTAAAAAAACATCACTAAGAAAAAAAATTGTCAATTTGGAGACTGGGAGAAAATAAATGAAAATTACATATCTGATAAAGAACTTGTATCCCAATTAAAATAACAGTTTATTAACATTGGTGTCTGAAATAACAAGGAAAGAAGAAAATGCGTAAGGTGATAAAGTTGTTGCCCGGTTTTTTGATGCTTATAATAAAATGTGAAAGAAGAAATTAAAAGGAGTATTAATCACAAAGGAGTTTAGACCTAATGGTTTGGAAATGTTTTAGCATCTCCTGACGGCCAATTATGTTTAAGTTATGGCTTCTGAGTAAAGAGAAAATCCAAGATTCTGCCAGGAAAATATGGTCTCAAGGTGAAGCTGAAGCTGTATCTCTAAATTCTTTGTTAAAGCATGAGAAAGACAAAATGTGCCTCAGAATATTAAGGTGGACAAAGGCACTTTGAAGACTTTAAAGGTGTGCCTAGGAGAATATCTTCATCACACAATAGGGCTTTTAAGAAATGTAAAGACTATGGGGCGCCTGGGTGGCTTAGTCGGTTAAGCGTCCGACTTTCGCTTAGGTCATGATCTCGCGGTTGGTGGGTTCGAGCCCCGCGTCGGGCTCTGTGCTGACTGCCAGCTCAGAGCCTGGAGCCTGTTTCAGAGTCTGTGTCTCCCTCTCTCTCTGACCCTCCCCTGTTCACGCTGTCTCTCTCTATCCTAGAAATAAAAAAATAAAAATATTAAAAAAAAAAAAAAGAAATGTAAAGACTAATATACAAACCTCCCCAAAGAAGACCAGGGTGAAAAGGGGCTTAATGAAAGAGATTTCAGGGACTGGTGTTTATTCATAGAATACCAAAAATGATATTGATAGAATTATATTTCCAGACATATCACCAACTTTTAATGACAAGAACAGAAACACCGCAAAACGGAAAAAGGACTTTGAACCCTCAAAACCTACTTAGCTGGGCCACGTTCTCACACCAAAATAAATTCAAAATGGATGAAAGACCTAAATGTGAGATGGAACACCATTAAAATCCTAGAGGAGAACACAAAAATCAACCTCTTTCACCTCGGCCATAGCAACTTCTTCCTAGAAATGTCTCCTGAGCAAGGAAACAAAAGCAAAAAAGAAAGTACAGTTTTCATTGTTTCAACACTGAGTATGATGTTAGCTGTGAGGTTCCGATAAATGCCCTTTCTTATGTTGAGAAATTTCCCCTCTATTCCTAGTTTTCTGAGAGGGTTTATCATGAAAGTGTGTTGGATTTCGTCAAATGCCTTTCCTGAATCAATTAAGATGATAATGAGGATTCCTTCCTTTGCTCTATCAATGTTATATTTTATATTGATTGATTTCCTTCTTGAAACGTCTTTGCATATCTGAGATAAATTCCACTTGCTCATGGTGAATGATCCTTTAATATGCTACTGGATTTGGTTTGCTAATATGTTGTTGAAAACTTTTGCATCTATATTCATAAAGGATATTGATGTGTAATTTGTAATGGTAATAATTCAGGACTTTATTTTGTTGGGGGTTTTATATTAGTATTCTATCTCTTTACCTGTTATGGGTCTATTGAGATTCTCTATTTTGTGAGTTAGTTTAGGTAAGTTGTGTATTTGAAAGGATTTGTCCATTTTTCTGTTATCTAATTTGTTGGTGTACAATTTTTCATCCTGTTTTCTTATAATAATTTTGTTAAAGTCCGTAGTAATGTTGCCACTTTTATTTCTCATTTAATTATTTATGTCTTCTCTTCTTTTTTTCAGTCTAGCTAACCACTTGGTGATTTTGCTTTTCTTTCAAAGAATCTTTTTTTTTTTTTCATTTATTTTCTTTATTGTTTGCTTAATCTTTATTTTATCACCACTTTTATCTTTATTATTTCCTTTTTTCTGTTAGCTTTGGGGTAGTTCACTCTTCCTTTCATGGTTCCTTCAGGGTTGAAGTTACGTTGTTGATTTGAGATCTTTATTCTGTTTTTTTATGTTTTATTTATTTCTGAGAGAGAAAGAGAGACAGCATAAGCAGGGAAGGGTCAGAGAGAGACGGAGACACAGAATCTGAAACAGGCTCCAGGCTCTGAGTTAGCTGTCAGCACAAAGCCTGACGCAGGGCTCGAACCCACGAACCATGAGATCATTACCTGAGCCAAAGTCGGACGCCTATCCAACTGAGCCATCTAGGTGCCACTCTCTATTGTTTTTTGATGTATAGACATTTACAACCATAAATTTCCCTGAGAATTGTTATCTCACACCTCATTATTTTTATATGTTGTGTTTTCATTTACACTTGTCTCTGAAATTAGGTGTTTTCTAATTTCCCTTGGGATTCCTTCTTTGACCCACCGGTTGTTTAAGAGTATTGTTTAATTTTAATATATTTGTGAATTTTCTAGTTCCTTCTGTTATTGGATTCTGCCTTTATCCTGTTGTCATCAGTTACTATACTTTGTATGATATCCATCTTTTTATAACAAATGAGACTTGTTTTGTGGCTTAATATGTTCTCTATCCTGCAGAATGTTCCATATGCGGGGGGGGCAAGATGGCGGAGAAGTAGGGAGCTCCGTACATTACACTCGCCCCCATATCTCGCACGGAAAAGATCTGAAGCCACAGGAAACCTTACAGAACCCAAGAGATTGGGAAAAAAGGACACAGAATCCACTGAGAAAGCCTTCTAATGTGAGTGCGAACTGGGGAAGATAAAATCGGGCCGGGATCGGACACTCCAGGGACGGGGGCAATCCCCTCTGCGGGGAGTGAGAGGGGAGAAAGAGAGAGTCTGAAACCGCTCAAGACACGGTTCCTGTCGCTGGGAAACAGAAAAACCTCCACTTGGGGCACAGAAAGACCGTGCGCGCCAAATCCCTGCGCGCCAACTCGTCCCGGAGGGGCTGCCCGCTGACCACTTCTTTGTGCTCCTGGCTGGCTGGACGCTTAGAGGAGCTGCGCACCTACCGCGCCATTGTGCTCCTGGCTGGGCAGACTCCTGGAGGAGCCGTGCCCGCGTACCGGGCCTCCCCGCTCCTGGCTGGCTGGACCTCTAGAGGGAAGGCAAAGACCTTAAAAACTAGGAGATGTGCCCACGAGTTCGTGTTTCAAGTGACGAGACACAGAGGGACATGGTTTCTCTCTCTCCAGTGGGCCCAGTGCGCCTCCCAGGGAAACCCCGCCCTTGCTTGTCAACCTGACCTGGAGGAGAAGGTAGCAGCTATTCTGGCTCCACCCACAGGGCTAGGCAGGAGGCTTGGAATTGCCATGAGGGGATCACATGCAAGGTTGTGTCTATGGCAATTTCAGTGGGGGGCACAGACTGGGATTTGGAAACTAGGCCTAGCCTGGGTTAAAGAGCACAACCCACTTTGGCTGCACCCCCAAACCGGGGAAGTTTACACACCTCAAAAAGCGAGGTGCAGTGCTTGGCTCAAGAAGGGATGGGAGGGCCACCAACTCTTCTCCCCAGAACCACCAAGGCAGAACTCCCGCCTGACGCATTGAATCACACCACGCCCATCCCTGCTTGAGAGCTGCCCACCCCTCCCTCTTTTTTTCTCTCTTTTTTTTTCCCCCGGAACACTAACCTGATTAACTCTGGTCACCGGCTTGCTTAAACAGTCACATTTAGTCCATTCTGTAGATGTAAATTCTACACCTACCTACTTTTTCATCTTTTTCTCTCAGGAGTAATTAGACTATATAGTTTCTCTGGATAACACCAGCATCCTTCTCTCACCTATCCAACTATATTCCACCCTTTAGTTCTTTAATAAAAGCTTCTTAACCCTTCTGCCTGTTCATTTTATTTCCAATTTTGCCTCATCCCCGCCCGGTCTTCTGTTTCTCTATGCTCTTCAACACTGCATACACCCAGCTATTTAATTGTAGCTGGGATATCCGGTTATATGCTTTAAACCGTTCTTTGTCCATCGGTTTTCTTCTTTTTTCCTTTTCTTTTCTTCTTTTTGACCTTTTTATGTATTTTTTATTCTCTATTATTCGCCTTCCCTCCTCCGTCTTTCCTCTTAACTTTTTCGTTTTCCCTCTCGGTTTGCATGTTTGTCGGATTTGACTGTGCGTTTGTGTGCCTCTGCTCCCTGTCTGTTCGTCTGTCTGTTTTCTTCTCCAGGGCTACCTCAAGAAACAAGCCAAAGTACACAAGGTGGAGAGTCCCAAATATCATTACGACTAGGAAAATAAAATAACCAAGGTCTCAACAAGAGAGACCAAGAGATACCATTCAAAAAAAAACACAAAAAACAAAAAAAACACTCTCCGAAAGGATAGGACCTGGAGAGTCAAATAGCCTTCCTGGATACAGCAGGGCTCAAAGGTGCAGAGAGCATAACAAGTCTTTAAAACTAATAAGGGGCAGGGGTGCCTGGGTGGCTTAGTCGGTTAAGCGTCCGACTTTCGCTTAGGTCATGATCTCACGGTTCGTGGGTTCGAGCCCCGCGTCGGGCTCTGTGCTGACTGCCGGCTCAGAGCCTGGAGCCTG
>NW_024081743.1:120100-123538 GCF_003009895.1 Hyaena hyaena
AAAAAAAAAAAAAAAAAAAAAAAAAAAAAAAAAAAAAAAAAAAAACTAATAAGGGGCAGAAAGCTAATTAAAATGACAAAACGACAGAGCTCTCCTCCAAAGAAATTCCAAGAACTGACAGCTAATGAACTGCTCAAAACAGACATAAGCAGCATAACTAACAAGATTTTAGAATAACAATCATAAAATTAATAGCTGTTCTTGAAAAAAGCATAGGGGACATCAAAGAATCTATGGCTACAGAAAACATGGAGAATAAGAATCGGCATGATGAATTAAAAAATGCGATAAATGAGACACATAATAAATTAGAGGCCTCCGATGCATGGATAGAGGAGGCAGAAAGGAGAATAAGTGATTTAGAAGACACCATTACAGAAAAAGAGGGAACTGAGGAAAAAAAGAGACAAAATGATCCAGGAACATGAAAGAAGATTCGAGAGCTCAGCGATACGGTCAAAGGCAACAATATCCATATCATAGGAATCCTAGAAGAGGAAGAGAGAGGGAAAAGTGCTGAAGGAGTCCTGGAACAAATTAAAGCAGAGAACTTCCCCAACCTGGGGAAGGAAGTAAGCGTTGAAATACAAGAAGCTCAGAGGACTCCCCTCAGACGTAATTGAATCGATCTTCGGCATGACATATCATAGTAAAAATGGCAAAATACAAGGACAAAGAGAATTTTGAAAGCATCTAGGGATAAAAGGGGCCTAACTACAAAGGGAAACCTATCAGAGTGGTGACAGACCTATCTACTGAAATTTGGCAGGCCAGAGGAATGGCAGGAGATCTTCAATGTGATGAACAGAAAAAAATATGCAGCCAAGAATCCTCTATCCAGGGGCACCTGGGTGGCTTAGTCGGTTGAGCATCCGACTTTCGCTTAGGTCACGATCTCGCGGTTCGTGGGTTCGAGCCCCGCGTCGGGCTCTGTGCTGACTGCCAGCTCAGAGCCTGGAGGCTGAGTCAGTCTGTGACTCCCTCTCTCTCTGGCCCTCCCCTGCTCACGCTGTCTCTCTCTCCTAGAAATAAATAAAACATTAAAAAAAAAAAAGAATCCTCTATCCAGCAAGCCTGTCATTCAAATAGAAGGAGAGGTAAAAGTCCTTGCAAATAAACACAAATTGAAAGAATTTGTCACAACTAAGCCATCCCTACAAGAAATCCTGAGGGGGACACTCTGAAGGAAATGTTGCAAGGAATAAAGATACCAGAGACAACACCATGAACATGAACCCTACAAAGGATACAAAGACTCTAAACCCACATATTTCAATAATAACACTCAATGTAAATGGGCTGAATGCTCCAATCAAAAGACATAGGGTAGCAGAATGGATAAAAAGAACAAAATCCATCTATTTGCTGTCTACAAGAAACTCATTTTAGACTGGAAAATACCTTCAGATTAAAAGTAAGGGGATGCAGAAATATATAACATGCTACTGGAAATCAAAAGAAAGCCGAGTAGCTATACTTATATCAGACAAACTGGACTTTAAATTAAAGGCAATAACAAGAGATGATGAAGGGCATTACATAATAATTACATGGCCTATCCATCAGGAAGAACTAACAATCATAAATGTCTATGCACCGAATATGGGAGAACCTAAATATTTAAAACAATCACAAACAGAAACAAGCTTATACATAAGAATGTGCTAATAGCAGGGGACTTTAATACTCCGCTTACAGCAATGGATAGATTAACCAGATGGAAAATCACTAAAGAAATAATGGACTTGAAAAACACATTGGACCAGATGGATCTCGCAGATATATTTACAACTCTACATCCTGAGGCCAGGGAATTTACTTTCTTCTCAAGTGCACATGGCACATTCTCCAAGACAGATCACATACTGGGACATAAAGCAGCCCTCAATAAATATAAAAGAATTGAGATCATACCATGCACACTGTCAGATCACAATGCTTTGAAACTTGAAATCAATAACAGGAAGAAGTCTGGAAAACCACCAAAAACATGGAGGTTAAAGAACACCCTACTAAAGAGTGAATGGGCGAATCAGGCAATTAGAGAGGAAATTAAAAAATATATGGAAACAAATGAAAATGAAAACACAACAATCCAAAATCAATGAGATGCGGCAAAGGCAGTCCTGAGAGGAAGTACATTGCACTCCAGGCCTATTTGAAAAAATTAGAAAAAGCCCAAGTCCAAAATCTAACAGCTCACCTAAAGGAACTAGAGGCAGAGCAACAAAAAGGGCCCATACCCAGCAGAAGAAGAGAAATAGTAACAATCAGAGCAGAAATAATCAATATAGGGACCAAAGAAACAATTGAACAGATCAATGAAACCAAGAGTTGGTTTTTTTGATAATATACACAAAATTGACAAACCTCTAGCCAGGCTTCTCAGAAAGAAAAGAGAGAGCACCCAAATAGACAAAATTATGAATGAAAATGGACTTATTACAACCAACCCCTCAGAAATACGAGCAATTATCAGGGAATACTATGAAAAATTATATGCCACCAAATTGGACAACTTAGAAAAAATGGACAAATTCCTAAACACACACTCACTACCGAAATTCACATGGGAAGAGATAGAGAATCTGAACACACCCATAACTAGTGAAGAAATCGAATCAGTGATCGAAAATCTCCCAAAAAATAAGAGCCCTGGACCTGATGGCTTCCCTGGGGAATTCTACCAGACGTTTAAAACAGAATTAATAACAATTCTCCTCAAGCTATTCCAAAAAATAGAAATCGAAGGAAAACTTCGAGACTCATTTTATGAAGCCAGCATCACTGTTTCCCAAGCCAGACAGAGACCCAGCAAAAAAAGAGAACTACAGGCCAATATCCTTGATGAATATGGATCCAAAATACTCAACAAGATCCTTTCAAATTGAATCCAACAGCACATAAAAAGAATGATCCACCAAGATCAAGTGGGATTCATTCCTGGGTTACAGGGCTGGTTCAACATTCGCAAAACAATCAATGTGATACATCATATCAATAAAAGATAAAAACCATATGATCCTGTCGATAGATGCAGAAAAAGCATTTAACAAAATACACTATCCCTTCTTAATAAAGACGCTAGAGAAAGTAGGTATAGAAGGAACCTACTTAAACATCATAAAAGCCATCTATGAGAAGCCTTCAGCGAACATCATCCTCAACGGGGAAAACCTGAGAGCTTTCCCCCTGAGATCAGGAACACGACAGGGATGTCCACTCTCACCACTGTTGTTTAGCATAGTGCTGGAAGTCCTAGCATCAGCCATCAGACAACAGAAGGAAATAAAAGGCATCAGAATTGGCAAAGAGTAAATCAAATTTTCACTTTTCGCAGACGACATAATACTCTACATCGAAAACCCGACAGACTCCACCAGAAGCCTACTAGAACTGATCCAAGAATTCAGCCATGTTGCAGGGTACAAAATCAAC